>NC_030980.1:496634-579794 GCF_001298625.1 Saccharomyces eubayanus
GAAGCGCAAGGATTGATATTGTAATAGGATCAATGAATGACAACATATAAAAAGAGGAACAGAATCATTTATAATATTATGCAAAATTATTGATTCCTTTCTGTGGATTCCTAAATCCAAGAGGAGAATCTCTAGTATAATCTATATACGTAATATTATAACATTAAGAAACAATGGAATCCCAAAGATCATCATACAATTTAAATGGTTATTAATTTTGTAGTATAAGGCCCTGTCTTTCACTTGAAGGTTACATTTTCATGTGTTATTTTGTGTTAAAGTAGTGACTACTTAACGTTCCTAGGTTGTGATTTGTTTAGTGTCACCTACAAGAATCCCCAGAAAAAGAAACTCAGTTTTAAGGGCTTCATCCACAAAAAAAAGCAGTTTAGTTACTAGGTGTTCGATAGGCCGCCATTGATAAATACGTAGATCAAATTCCCTTAGAGAGAGCTGTGTTTGAAAGTGTTCTGTCTGAGCCTTCAGCGTATCGTTTAGGCCATTATGTAATGAACCGGACGATATGGCCCTGATTTAATCAAAGAAAACATGTGGTTACATCATCTACCTAAAGATAAAGTTGAGTGAGCTTCGTTGAGAACACTGCGATGAATCGACATAAAAATCTTAAAATCGTTCGGGCTCTATTTTTTTTCGTAATGTCGCCAAACTTGATAGCAACCTTTTTTAATTACCTCTTTAACGACGCGTTCGAAAAGCTAAAAGTAAATAGTTGTCAACCCACACAATAATTTCTATTAAGAAGCCCCAGCAAAGAACGATAAGAGAAAGAATACTATGTCTCGTTGGACCGTTTGATTAACGAGTTCGTACAGTGTCATTTTTTTTTTCGAAGAAAAGACAAAATGTTACTGCTGATTTTTTTACATACTAGAGTACATAAACTATGAGGGTATTTTGGATAAGTATATCCTCACCCAACTAATGTACACCGCCTCAACTTAGTGAAAAGCGGCTTAAAAGAAAACGACCAAACCGGAAAAAGCAGAYGCTCAACAGAAGATATCTACATGAAGGTAGGGCAGATATATTGGCAAAAGTTTTTTGAGACTGAAACGGAACTGAATACGAACTCCAGCAACCGGTTCATTAAAGAAGCTTTCTATTTCGTTTTCAAGACAGGAATTCATCAGCGAATGTCCTTCTTGCGACGTTTCTTCTCTTGTTCATGCTTCTTTAACCATGCTTCTTCACGTTTATCTTCTAATCTCGCCATTTTTCTTGCAGCTTCCTCTTCTTCTAGAATTTCCATTTCATTAGCCTCCATATCGTCATCCTCAAGATCATCGTAAGCATATTCTGAGCGCTTTTTACCTCTATTAAACATTGCCCAAATTTCATCACGATCATATCCGGGGCCATCGTTATGCTTTGATCTGCTACGATGGGCTTCCTCTTCATCTTCGTCATCTTCTATAAAATCATCCATATCATTATCTTCTTCGTAATAATCATCTTGATATCTGGATCTTTGCTTTCTGGAATCCAACTTTTCTTTCAATCTCCTATTAGGTTGCGCGAATCCATTCGTAGGAAGATTGAGCTTAACAGGCCTGTTTTGCTCTGGTAATTTCATGCTATCGCCCCTTGATGGTGTCCCACGCGATGCTAAACCAGGAGAGGCTTTCTTTAGTGGTTTTTTTGAACTTTTAAAACCTGGTTTATTGAGGCGTGGGCGCTCCGTAGCAACAGGTTCCGGTGACTTTGTTTTTGAAGGCTGTTTTTCGTTGGATTCTGCTTGTTTCATCAGCTCTTCGAATGACATCTTCTTGACAGGCTCTGGTTTCTTTCTCACTGCTGGTTTAAGTGGGGCATGACTAGACCCAATAGATCTCTTGAATCTGATCCCGAGACCACCTTCATCTTCATCATTCCTCTCTTTTCTTTTCTTTTCTGGTCCAGATGAGGTACCGCGTTTCCGTTTTACTCCACTCTTCTTAACCAGGGCTGCATTCTTTAGCAACTCCTGCCGCCTTAGTTCCTTTAATCTATTTACAGCGGGGTCCTCGTCTCTTATATAATTTTTGGGTAGTAAAGAATAGTCCTCGTCATTTTTCTTCGGTAATACATTTTGTACTTTGGGTGTGGATCCTGTTGTTGATTTTCGAATTTGTGAAAGCTTGGAAAGAAAGCTCATAACCGGAATACTTTACTTTCAATAGGACTCAGGCCCGTGCTCCCTCCATCAATGGTTTCTTCCTGCTACTGATTGATTCTTTTATTTTCTTATATTAATCTGTGGCACATGCCGAGGTGAGAATATCTTAGTCGAAGAAAGGATAATCATGTCGAACGAAGTAAATTGAGGCCAAATCGGTACGGTCGGATCAGTTATTATAAAATACATACAACAGCTCTTTGCCGGACATCTTCTAACAACATGTAATCTCTATGACTATTTAAAAGTCTTCAAGAAAATCAGTCATTTCCTTCCGACATTTCTAGTTCTTTCATGAAATCCGAATAATCTTCTGCAAGGCCCTCTTCTGCAGCACTTTCCATACCTTCGTCAATAGGAGCATACTCCAGACTGTCCTCTGGCTCCGAGTACTCATTGTACTCCGGTGGCTCTTGATTTACCGCGCCTGGTAGGAATCCACCTCTCACAAAATCCTCATTATTGTCATCATTTTCTTCAACATCTTCTTCGTTAGTAATGCCGGGTCCTTGTTCCGAGATCTTACCATATGTAGTGTTGAGTTTACTACGAATACGCAGTTTTAACAGCAATGTGTTCCAACGTTCCAACGCCCCAAGCAAATGATCCTTCCTGTTATCGTCTTCTTGAACAAACTCTATTCCATCAATAGCGGCCTCAACAGCTTCTCTAAGCCACTTTGCAATAACAATACCGCTTAGGACTGGCTTAACTGAATTTCCACGTTCGAACTTGAAAGAAGTTACAGCAGGAGCAAACTCCACCCCTAAAAACCTAGCGGCTTTAATGGCCACAGGGCTTTCAATTAGACAGCAGTTGGCAGGTATCATTGTGGGTGCAAAAACCTCGATATTTCCAAATGTGTTCTTAGTAATCTCCCCATTTCCGGTCGCCAATGGTGGAATATATACTTCCGTATCGTCCCAACTATACAACCTTTCGTCTTCCTTTTCCACATCCCCCTTGATTCTCCCAACATTTTTCTTAATCACCTTTTTGCACCTACAGCCAGTCTTTAAGATTCGGCCTTCCATATACCACTGTCTGGCACTTTTTAAATCCATAATGTCCCTTTTTGCGTATACCTTTAATACTTTACCGATTTTTCCATGCACTTTTAAATAGCCGCACTCTTTGCAACCAGGCTTTATGATTTGAGTTTGTTTGATATCTTGTTCCAACACATAATATGGATGGTTTTTTAAATCCTGTACTGAGTCTGGGATGCCTTCACCTTCATCTCTTTGAAAAAAGTATTGGTCTTCATAATCGTCGATCTTGGTTCTCTTCCTGCGGTGAAGCGTAGTTATTGCTTTTAGGAACCACTGTTCGCCAAACTCGTCTTTAGTAATCCTTCTTTTCCTTACTTTTGAGTTCATCCATTGAGCGTATCTACGAGTGACATCTCTACAACCGTCCTTGCGATCGTAACCAATCACGTACCTCAGCATATTTCTTTCACAGCTCGCCACTCCTTTTGGCGCGAGCTTAGAACGCAATCTAACCTGTTCAATGGTCTTAAGGTTTACCGGGTCAATGGTTATCCATTTCTTGGCAAACTTATCCCATACTTCACACCAAAAAATTGGGTATTTTACCATATCTCTATAGGCAATGTCGCTATCCAAAGAAGTGTCAATTTTCATATTGGTAAAATCTGGAGGTTGACATGACATAATGAGCCGTGCGTTGACGTTGCAAGCCCTTAGCATCGCAACGAAGCCCTGTGCGGAAACATCAGGATCTCCATGACCTTTGTCGACTGCCTTTAAAAAATTCGATTTCGTCAATGTTTTGAATTTTCTATTCTTGTTGCTCTTATCAACTTCCTTCCATGTCCTCATGTAAAACCCAATATTATCGTACTTTTTAGTAATTTTCCAGTGTTTTTGCCACAATTCCATACATTTCTTTAACCCATCCAATAATTTTCTGGTGCTTCTAAGTGGGAGCTCTTCATCCCTTTGAGGATGCAGTAACTCAAACACTCTCTCAGGTACCAGGTTACTCAGTTTTCTGGATAAACGCTTACTGTTAATCCATTCGTTCCGTATGGACCCGTGAACCATCAGGCAAAGTAGATATAGCATGTGGAAGTATTTTCTTCTTTTCCGCTCATCATTAGAACATATGTTGCGGTTTACCCTTTTGGCGGTGCTGGTGATCTTACTAGGGGGTTTGATTTCAACGGAGATATCTCCTACACCGTTTGCCTCGTTTTCATCTGTGACATCTTCGAAATCTTCAGAATCATAGTCATCTTCTCTTTCTTCTTGTTCCGATGATTGAATTTCCTCTATACTGTCATCCGATGTCACTGTTATAATATCATTATCCGAAGAGTCCAAGTTTACACTAACGACGCTTTCTCCCGGTGGTTCATTCAAACCTTTTTTAAACTTTTTGGCATCCGGTAGGGCCTGGTTTCTCCTTCTTAGTCCCCTTCGTCTTTGCAAAGGCGCATTATCGGTTTCTTTCTCTTTAAGAACTTTCCGTATTAGTTCGAAGTACTCCTTCGGCAGGTTGTCATTCATATTGATGGGCTACCAGCGCAGCTTTGTCTCTATTTGCCTTCCTCTTTGCACCGTCTGTTATTGTAGATCTTATGTATATCAATGGTAAATTGAAATGGCTATTACCTAAGCGCACTTTTCCATTTTCCGCCGCACTTTAGAGATACCAAAGCTAGTAGTGGTGAGAAAAGAAGAGAGTTTCGTAGAAGCTTTTTATATACGTATGTGCATTTAATTTATCTATGCTTATCTACACTTTCTAATAGGGCAGTCAGATAGTGGTCAGTAATGGAGCCCTGCTCCTTTATCGTGGGCATTTGTGCAAGCGCCTGCTGCAGTTTTGCGAGGTACTCGTAATTCGAACCGCTGGGTCCATGCGACGTAGCGATGACTCTTGCGGTTTCATCCATGGTCTCTGGCCCAATGAAGGCCTCGTTGTCGACAGTACCAATGTACACCGTCGTAAGCAACACCCGCTTGCCCGTTTTGTCATGGCGGGGCAACTGTTCTAGGGCATCACCCAATTCCACCTCATGTTTTTGGTCAGTCTCCAAATGCACCTCAACCTCGTGCAGAGTGTACCCATTTTGCTCTCTGATATCTAGATACTCTCTCACCTCTTGGGCGTGTTCAGACGGGATGTAGTATACCACACCAATGGTAATCAAATCATCCGGACCCTGAATAGATGTGCCCTGGCTGTATCGATTGACGTTCTTCAAGAAGGCCGCCCGGCCCACGATTTCCTCGTAAGGAATCAGCGTGGCCACCCTGCCAGGGCTCCCAGGTGTGCCCCGATGATCCGTGGAACTCTGCCAGAACCGACGTGCAAAGCCATGAATGATTGCGGGAATCCTATGCGTATAGTGGGACGGAGGCTTGTAAATCAGTGATCCGTAGCCAAGAACCCATATCCCGCTGTTGTCGTTAGTCATCTTGGTTTTGTAGCTATTCACAACCCACAGGCAAGAACTTTTTACCAAGAATCAACCATCTCGAGGGCAAAAGCAGTAGGCTTGCAGCTAATAGTGCCTTTGCCGTGAAGCGTTACCCAGAAGCGATGCACTTTTTCGCTCCTTATCGAAACTGAAAAAAGACAGCTGAGAGTGGCAAATTTTTCTCTTTCTTCTCCATTGGAATCTCTGAGGAAGACTTATAAGAGGGAAAGCAACGAGAGTAGTTGTGTTGTCGCAGGCCCTCTGAAACGAGAGGGGCCCCACCTATTAGGTGGTTGAAAAAGTATCTATGGAGTAGGCGGCACTGTGTGGCCTACACTTTTTATGTTTTCGTTGTTGCTTTTAGCGCCTCCAACCTCCAGGGAGCATTCTAGAGTCAAATGGTTTGGAGTCAGGAAATGGAACACCTGGCAGGTGCTGTGGAATAGTTAGTTCTGCAGGCGCGTTATGAAAAGATTCGCAGGCATGGGGCGGTGCCTATGGTTTGTGCGAACAGCTCATAATGGAGGAAAACAGGCGCTATTACCACTTTGCTATCTCTCAATACGTTGCTACTTCAGTGTGGAGAGTTTTGGGCATGCTCGACCAGAAAACACGTGCTACTTCAGTGGACAATACCAGATGGGCAGACTTTTGTGTTAGCATCTGATTTTAGAACCGCCCTCTGGGGCATGTTGATGCGATGGTATGTTGCCGCTTCAGGTTTGAAAAAATGAAGTGATGCCAGGGCCAAAGCATGTGCATTCTCACATGCTCTTCCTCGACCTGGTAGAACGTGGTCCAACCTGGTGAACATTGTTCTGGAAGTTAATGGCCTACACATTTCCCGCCCATCTATAGGATATCGCCGATACACTACTTCATCGCACATACCAAAAATTAAACACCCTAGGATTGAAGGAATGAATGTCCATGCTCGGGAAATTCATCCAAACTTCAATCAAGCAGATGTTTTACTTTATCCCCGATCTGCTCACTTYTATCCCGCTCTGCACAGGAACATAAACCCAAGTTATTGCTCAGTTCTTTTTTGATATCATTACTTGATATAAGATTATGTCAACTACTGATACCATCAAAGACATGCAATAAGCAACTACTTGCCCACCAGATCATAGGCCCATAGTTGATAGCTATGCTGTTACCCTCTCATTAATTTTTTTTTTCTTTTCTTTCCTTCCAGTCTTGAACCGTACCACGAGAAACATTGTGTACTAAAAAATCTTGTCTCTACGTATCTGCTATTGTTAGTATTCTTGTTCGAAGATCCAAGGCCCGTTGGTAATCATTCACATTTGTTACAGTTTAGGTAATCAAGATCGGAGAAGTTTTTGTTCTTCTTTTGTTAATTATTTGTGTTGTTGTTTATACATATTTGTTTCTTTGAAATAAGAGAGTCGAAAATAACGTAACCATCAATCATCATTTTCTTTGATTCCTAGCTTCAGTTTCAATAAGTAAATTCACTAATAACAGAGTAGACTAAAAGTGCTCAGTTTTTACTTCGCTTCAAGTTTTTTTTTATCATATCTCTCTCTCACGAATACCCACTACAAAGAAACTCTTCCTATTTTAATTCTAGCTTACCATGGCTGCCAAGGAGATATCAACCGAAGTTCTGCAAAACCCCGAATTGTATGGGCTAAGGCGGTCGCATAGAGCTGCCACTCATCAACAGACTTACTTCAATGATAGCGATGACGAGGACGACGAAGAAAATATTAAACGGTCCAGGAGGAAGAGAACAACTACCATTGAAGATGAGGAGGACGATTTTGAAGACGAGGACAACCAAGACGATGCTGAGGACGATGAAGTCGGAGAGGATTTTGAGGAAGATGACGATTATTATGGCTCTCCAGTAAAGAAAACCCGTGTGAAACCCAAACCTAAATCTAAATCAAAACCGAAATTTCAGACCGAGAAACATCCTGCAGTAATTATACCAACAAGATTTTCCAATCGTCAAAGCAAAACAGTAAACTACAACGTCGATTACAGTGATGACGATCTTTTAGAATCGGAAGACGATTACGGCTCCGAGGAGGGTTTATCGGAAGAACATACATATGAGGTATCTGCTACGCCACAACCTGAAGACTTTCACGGTATTGACATTGTTATCAATCATAGGCTGAGAACGTCTCTAGAAAAATCAAATGTCTTGGAAAAGACTGTTCCCGAGCTAAAGGACTGCAAGGAGAGCTACGAATTTTTAATCAAGTGGACCGATGAATCCCATCTCCACAACACATGGGAGACTTACGAATCTATTGGCCAAGTACGTGGTCTCAAAAGGCTAGACAACTATTGTAAACAATTTATCATCGAAGACCAACAGATAAGATTAGATCCCTATGTAACCGCCGAAGATATTGAAGTCATGGACATGGAACGTGAACGTAGACTTGACGAATTTGAAGAATTTCGTTTGCCAGAGAGAATCATAGATAGTCAACGTACTTCATTAGACGATGGTACCTCTCAATTACAATATTTGGTCAAATGGCGTCGTTTAAACTACGATGAAGCCACCTGGGAAAATGCTACTGATATTGTAAAATTGGCACCTGAGCAAGTCAAACATTTCCAGAACAGAGAAAATTCGAAGATCCTTCCACAATATTCTAGTAACTATACTTCACAAAGACCACGTTTCGAGAAGTTAAGTGTACAGCCACCTTTCATAAAGGGCGGAGAACTGAGAGATTTCCAACTAACCGGTATCAATTGGATGGCATTTTTATGGTCTAAAGGCGATAATGGTATCTTAGCAGACGAAATGGGGCTAGGAAAAACCGTTCAGACCGTGGCATTTATCAGTTGGCTGATTTTTGCACGTAGGCAAAACGGTCCTCACATTGTTGTGGTTCCTTTGTCTACAATGCCTGCTTGGTTAGATACATTTGAGAGATGGTCACCTGATTTGAATTGTATTTGCTATATGGGTAACCAAAAATCAAGAGATACCCTTAGGGAATACGAATTCTACACCAATCCACAGGCAAAGGGGAAGAAAACAATGAAATTTAACGTTTTATTAACAACATACGAATATATCTTAAAGGACCGTGCTGAATTAGGTGGCATCAAATGGCAATTTATGGCCGTTGATGAAGCTCATAGATTAAAAAATGCAGAATCATCTCTTTATGAATCATTGAACAGTTTCAAGGCTGCGAACCGTATGTTGATCACAGGTACTCCTCTTCAAAATAATATTAAAGAACTGGCTGCATTAATTAATTTCTTAATGCCTGGAAGATTTACTATTGATCAAGAAATTGATTTTGAGAATCAAGATGCCGAACAAGAAGAATATATCCATGATTTACATAGGAGGCTTCAGCCTTTCATTCTTCGTCGTTTAAAGAAAGATGTAGAAAAGTCATTGCCTTCAAAGACAGAACGTATTTTGAGAGTCGAACTATCCGACGTACAGACGGAGTACTATAAGAATATTTTAACAAAAAACTATTCTGCTCTTACTGCTGGTCCTAAGGGTGGTCACTTTTCTTTATTGAATATTATGAATGAACTGAAAAAGGCATCGAACCATCCGTATCTATTCGACAATGCTGAAGACCGGGTTTTACAAAAGTTTGGAGATGGTAAAATGACCCGTGAAAACATTTTAAGAGGGCTGATCATGTCTTCAGGTAAAATGGTTCTTTTGGATCAATTATTGACCAGATTGAAGAAAGATGGACATCGTGTGTTAATTTTCTCTCAAATGGTCAGAATGCTTGACATTCTAGGCGATTATTTGTCTATCAAAGGTATTACCTTTCAAAGGTTAGATGGTACAGTGCCATCTGCTCAAAGAAGAATATCTATTGATCACTTTAACTCTCCGGACTCAAACGACTTTGCATTTTTGCTATCCACTCGTGCTGGTGGTTTAGGTATCAATTTGATGACAGCCGATACTGTTATTATTTTTGATTCCGATTGGAATCCTCAAGCCGATTTGCAAGCAATGGCAAGAGCTCATCGTATTGGTCAAAAAAACCACGTTATGGTGTATAGACTGGTTTCGAAAGATACTGTAGAGGAGGAAGTTCTGGAGAGAGCACGTAAGAAGATGATTTTAGAATACGCTATCATATCACTTGGTGTAACAGATGGTAATAAGTACACTAAGAAAAATGAACCAAATACTGGTGAACTGTCCGCAATTTTGAAATTCGGTGCAGGCAATATGTTCACTGCTACAGACAATCAAAAGAAATTAGAAGATCTTAATTTGGATGATGTTTTGAACCATGCTGAAGACCATGTTACTACGCCGGATCTAGGAGAATCACATCTAGGTGGTGAAGAGTTTTTGAGGCAGTTCGAAGTGACAGATTATAAAGCTGATGTTGATTGGGACGATATCATACCTGTAGAAGAGTTGAAAAAACTTCAAGATGAGGAGCAGAAACGTAAGGATGAAGAATATGTGAAGGAGCAACTTGAAATGATGAATAGAAGGGACACTGCTTTGAAAAAGATCAAAAATAGCGTCAATGGTGACGGGGCTGCCGCCAACTCAGATTCAGACGACGATAGTACCTCCAGATCATCTAGAAGAAGAGCCAGAGCTAACGATATGGATTCAATTGGCGAACTAGAGGTGCGAGCCTTGTACAAGGCCATTCTAAAGTTTGGTGACCTAAGCGAAATTTTAGACGAGCTGATTGCGGACGGGACATTGCCCGTCAAATCGTTCGAGAAGTACGGTGCGACCTATCATGAAATAATTGACAAGGCTAGAGAATGTATTCAAGAAGAAGAAAGAAACAGGAAACAGACTTTAGAAAAACTTGAAAAGGATGCTACCATTTATAGAACAAAGCTGAAAAACGGTGAAATAAAGGCCGAAAATCAACCGAAGGATAATCCATTAACGAGATTATCACTGAAGAAAAGAGAAAAAAGAGCCGTACTTTTCAACTTTCTTGGTGTGAAATCGTTGAACGCCGAATCTCTATTAACGAGAGTGGACGATTTGAAATATTTGAAGAACTTAATAAATTCAAACTACAAGAATGACCCGTTGAAATTCAACCTCGGCAATAGTGCACCTAAACCTGTACAAAATTGGTCATCGGACTGGACAAAAGAAGAGGACGAGAAGCTATTGATTGGTGTTTTCAAGTATGGATATGGTTCTTGGACACAAATAAGAGACGACCCATTTCTAGGTCTTACAGATAAAATATTTTTAAATGAGGCTCAAACTCCCGCACCTAAAAAAACGACAGGTCCATCCGATGCGACACCAACGGCTGCATCTGCAAAGAAGGGGAAAGGTATAACCGGATCTTCCAAAAAAGTACCTGGCGCCATCCATTTGGGCAGAAGAGTGGATTACCTACTTTCCTTCTTGAGAGAAGGTCCAAATGCAAAGAGTCCAAGTACTGAGCCAAGCATGAAGAAACTCCCCACTGGACCCTCTAAAAAAAGACAAAGAAAGACTGCCAACCATAGCAAGTCGATGACGCCAGAAACCGCCAATTCCGAGTCAGCGACTGCCCCGCCAAACAAACGTATGAAAGCTCTGCCAAAAGGCCCTGCGGCTTTGATAAACAGCGCAAGATCCTCCCCAAACAGCCCCACTCCATCATCTAAGTTCAAGGCCTCCAGGGACAATGGCACAAGACAAACAAGCAACCCCAGTAGTGGTAGTGCCCACGAAAAGGAATACGACAGCATGGACGAAGAAGACTGCCGACATACGATGAGCGCTATACGGACTTCATTAAAGCGCCTCAGAAGAGGTGGCAAAGGACTGGATCGCAAAGAGTGGGCCAAGATCCTTAAGAATGAACTAACCACCATCGGCAAGCATATTGAGTCGCAAAAGGGCTCGTCCAGGAAGACAAAGCCAGACAAATTCCGCAAGCACCTCTGGTCATACAGTGCTAACTTCTGGCCAGCAGACGTGAAAAGCACGAAGCTAATGGCAATGTACGACAAGATAACTGAGTCTCAAAAGAAATAGAACGGTTTTTCCCGCTCTACCGCGGCAGTTCTCTGTCCCTGCGCTCCCTTTTACGATTTTCCACGTCAATTTTTTGCTCTTCCCCTCATGAATATATATACTTATATATCTGTGTGTGTATTATATGTTTCTCCTGGTATCATAAAGTAATAATCTACATCTTATAACCTCTGCCATTCCCCCACTATAAAGAAAGCCTATGCCACAAAAATCATGTATCACGTCAAACGAAAGCGGTTAACCGACGGTTTTTTCTTTTTTTTTTTTTTCCTTTTTGTGAAGAAAATTTTTTTTGCGCTTTTTGCCATCACCATTGCAAGCGCTTGGATGATGATTGTTCTCTTTCTCTCCAGTTCCAGGACAGAGTTCTCTGGCTTTACTTTGATAGAAAGAGCTAATCAGTACTTTTCTACCTCTTCTCTCTTGCTAAAGACTTTTTATTCTTGATTTATATTTTAAGATCAGTGAGCTACAAAGTAAATTTTTTACTTAATAACCGTTTGAAGCATAGAGCAGGCCCTGGTACTACCACCTAATATCTGGCTTTTTATTCAATAAAAACTCAAAAAAAAAAAATCCAAAAAAAAACTAAAAAACCAATAAAAATAAAATGGCTGATATTACTGACAAGACAGCTGAACAATTGGAAAACTTGAATATTCAAGATGACCAAAAGCAAGCCGCCACTGGTTCAGAAGGCCAATCTGTTGAAAACTCGTCTGCATCATTATATGTTGGTGACTTAGAACCTGCTGTTTCTGAAGCCCACTTATATGATATTTTCTCTCCAATCGGTTCAGTCTCCTCTATCCGTGTTTGTCGTGATGCCATCACCAAGACTTCCTTGGGTTACGCTTACGTCAACTTCAACGACCATGAAGCCGGCAGAAAGGCCATTGAGCAATTGAACTATACCCCAATCAAGGGTAGATTATGCCGTATTATGTGGTCTCAACGTGACCCATCTTTGAGAAAGAAGGGCTCTGGCAACATTTTCATCAAGAACTTGCATCCAGATATTGACAACAAGGCTTTGTACGACACTTTTTCTGTCTTTGGCGACATCTTGTCTAGTAAGATTGCCACTGACGAAAACGGAAACTCCAAGGGTTTCGGGTTTGTTCACTTCGAAGAAGAAGTTGCTGCCAAGGAAGCTATTGACGCTTTGAATGGTATGTTGTTGAACGGTCAAGAAATCTATGTTGCTCCTCATTTGTCCAGAAAGGAACGTGACTCTCAATTGGAAGAGACTAAGGCTCACTACACCAACCTTTATGTTAAAAACATCAATTCTGAAACCACAGACGAACAATTCCAAGAAATGTTTGTCAAATTCGGTCCAATTGTTTCCGCTTCTTTGGAAAAGGATGCTGATGGCCAATTGAAGGGTTTCGGGTTCGTTAACTACGAAAACCACGAAGACGCTGTCAAGGCTGTTGAAGCTTTGAACGAATCTGACTTGAACGGTGAAAAGTTATACGTTGGTCGTGCTCAAAAGAAGAACGAACGCATGCATGTCTTGAAGAAGCAATACGAAGCTTACAGATTGGAAAAAATGGCTAAATATCAAGGTGTTAACTTGTTCGTTAAGAACTTGGACGACACCGTTGATGACGAAAAATTGGAAGAAGAATTTGCCCCATACGGTACCATCACTTCTGCCAAGGTTATGAGATCCGAAAACGGTAAATCTAAGGGTTTCGGTTTCGTCTGTTTCTCCACTCCAGAAGAAGCAACCAAAGCCATCACTGAAAAGAACCAACAAATTGTTGCTGGCAAACCATTATACGTTGCCATTGCTCAAAGAAAGGATGTAAGACGTTCTCAATTGGCTCAACAAATTCAAGCCAGAAACCAAATGAGATACCAACAAGCCACTGCTGCCGCTGCTGCCGCTGCTGCCGGTATGCCTGGTCAATTCATGCCTCCAATGTTCTACGGTGTCATGCCACCAAGAGGTGTTCCATTCAACGGTCCAAACCCACAACAAATGAACCCAATGGGCGGTATGCCAAAGAATGGTATGCCACCACAATTCAGGAATGGCCCAGTTTACGGTGTTCCTCCACAAGGTGGTTTCCCAAGAAACGCCAACGATAACAACCAATTTTATCAACAAAAGCAAAGACAAGCTTTGGGTGAACAATTATACAAGAAGGTTTCTGCTAAGACTTCAAACGAAGAAGCAGCTGGTAAAATTACTGGTATGATTTTGGATTTGCCACCTCAAGAAGTCTTCCCATTGTTGGAAAACGATGAATTGTTTGAACAGCATTATAAAGAAGCTTCCGCTGCTTACGAATCTTTCAAGAAGGAGCAAGAACAACAAACCGAACAAGCTTAATGCTTCAAATAACCACCTACCAAACTACCTAACAAACCTCTTATCTACTTTTTTTTTCTCTGCCCCTTTTTTCGTCCTAAATACTAGTTATTATCCTTTGTAACCTCAATACTCGGTCCTATCGACAAAAGGCAAACGTTTTTTGTTTTTTATCACTATTACTATAACTATTATTACTTATATTCTACTTCAACATCAACTCAAATACCACTGTCTACTGATTGCAGTTTTTGTATACCTCATTATCAACGATGCCAAGTAGCTATTCGCCGGAATTAGAAAAAATACAAAAGAAAACGAACATAATGCAGGGAAGTATTTCTTTACACAATAGACAGAATCGCGCCAAGAAAAATCGCTGTTTATCATTGCGCCTCAACAATCTTAATTAAGAATCCGATAATCCTTTACCAGCAAAATTCGGCCTTACTTTTTGCTTTATGAAACTTGACCTTTGAAAATTAGAGGTCATCGGACAGTTTAAGTTAGTTTTTAGGGTCGTAACTGCTCAAATATTAACCATAAGTTGGGTAAGAAGAACAAAAGCAACAAAGTGTTTATTTTCGTCTTAAGTAGATTACATCATCACACGACTACCTTTACAAAAAAAAATCGATAAGAGATGTCGAGCACAATTCCAGGTAGAGGAAATACACCCATGTCACCGTTCGAAGATACGTTTCAGTTTGAAGAGAATAGTAGCAACGAAGATACACATATCGGGCCTCCCCATGTCAATGATGGCGTACCAGCTAATGAATACAGTCGGCCACGAGTTAGTTTTAATGACGAACCACCCAAAAGTAAACGCGAAGAGGCTGAAGAATTCACTTTTAACGATGATACAGAATACGACAACCATTCATTTCAACCAACACCGAAACTAAACAACGGATCAGGGACGTTTGACGACGTGGCATTAGACAATGACAATGGAGACTCAACTGCAGACTACGATGGCATGAAAAGATTCCGAATGGGTACAAAAAGGAATAAAAAAGGTAACCCAATAACGGGGAGGTCAAAGACCTTAAAGTGGGCCAGGAAGAATATCCCGAACCCATTCGAAGATTTCACAAAAGATGATGCCATTGATCCCGGTGCCATAAATCGTGCACAAGAGCTAAGAACTGTATACTATAATATGCCTCTACCAAAAGATATGATAGATGAAGAAGGCAACCCTATCATGCAGTATCCTCGTAATAAAATCAGAACAACCAAGTATACCCCTCTAACATTCCTTCCCAAAAACATTTTATTTCAATTTCATAATTTCGCCAACGTTTATTTTTTAGTTTTAATCATTTTAGGTGCATTTCAGATTTTTGGTGTTACGAATCCTGGGTTAAGTGCAGTTCCATTAGTTGTTATTGTTATCATCACAGCCATTAAAGATGCTATTGAAGACTCGAGAAGAACTGTGTTGGATTTAGAAGTGAACAATACTAGGACCCATATTTTGGAAGGTGTTGACAATGAGAATGTTTCCACAGACAATATTTCACTGTGGAGAAGGTTTAAAAAAGCAACTTCAAGATCTCTATTGAAATTTATACAGTATTGTAGAGAACATTTAACCAAAGAGGGTAAGAAGAAAAGAACACAAAGAAAGCGTCATGAACTAAAGGCGCAGAGAGCTGCTGCAACAAACGGACCAAGGTCTTCCCTAGACTCCGTTGAAAGTTACCGTGTGTCAGCAGATTATGGTCGCCCTTCACTAGATTACGATAATATGGGACAAGGAGCTGCTAATAATGATGAAGCCAATATAATTGACAGATCCCTACCACCTAGAACGGATTGTAAATTTGCTAAGGACTATTGGAAAGGTGTGAAGGTCGGTGATATTATCCGTATCCACAATAATGACGAAATACCTGCTGATATTATCTTACTTTCAACATCCGATGCAGATGGTGCGTGTTATGTAGAAACTAAGAATTTGGATGGTGAGACAAACTTGAAGGTACGTCAATCGTTAAAATGTACCAATTCCATAAGGACTTCAAGAGATATTGCTCGGACAAAATTCTGGATCGAAAGTGAAGGGCCCCACTCAAATTTGTATACTTATCAAGGTAATATGAAATGGAAGGGTCCAACAGATGGCGAGACAAGGAACGAGCCCGTTACTATAAATAACGTCTTACTTCGTGGTTGCTCTCTTAGAAACACCAAATGGGCGATGGGTATAGTCATGTTTACTGGTGATGATACAAAAATCATGTTGAACTCTGGTATTACACCTACTAAAAAGTCAAGAATTTCGAGAGAGTTGAACTATTCTGTCATTATCAATTTTTTACTTCTTTTCATCTTGTGTTTTATTTCTGGTATTGCCAATGGTGTATACTACAAAAAAAAAGATAGATCTCGGTTTTCCTTCGAATTCGGAACAGTTGCTGGATCAGCGGCTACAAATGGGTTCGTTTCTTTTTGGGTCGCCGTTATTCTTTATCAATCATTAGTCCCCATTTCGCTATATATCTCTGTGGAAATTATTAAGACTGCACAGGCAGCCTTCATTTATGGGGATGTGTTACTTTACAACGCAAAGCTAGACTATCCTTGCACCCCAAAATCCTGGAATATTTCTGATGATTTGGGTCAGGTTGAGTACATTTTTTCGGACAAGACAGGTACATTGACACAGAATGTTATGGAATTTAAAAAATGTACTATCAATGGCATTTCATATGGTAGAGCATATACAGAAGCATTAGCAGGGTTGAGGAAAAGACAAGGTATAGATGTCGAAAGTGAAGGAATGCGTGAAAGAGCCGAAATATCTAAAGATAGAGACACAATGATTGATGAACTAAGAGCCTTATCTGGGAACTCACAGTTCTATCCTGAAGAAGTTACTTTCGTGTCGAAAGAGTTTGTTCGCGATCTAAAAGGTGCTAGCGGAGATATCCAACAAAAATGTTGTGAACACTTTATGCTTGCTTTAGCTCTATGTCATTCTGTTTTGGCAGAAGCAAATCCTGATGATCCAAAAAAATTGGATATTAAGGCCCAATCTCCAGATGAAGCGGCGTTAGTGGCGACTGCCAGAGACGTGGGGTTCAGTTTTGTTGGAAAGACTAAAAAGGGCCTAATTATTGAAATGCAGGGTATTCAAAAAGAGTTTGAAATTATGAATATTTTGGAATTTAATTCATCCAGAAAGAGAATGAGTTGTATTGTCAAAATTCCAGGGTTATATCCAGAAGATGAACCTAAGGCTCTTTTAATCTGTAAAGGTGCCGATTCCGTCATATACTCAAGATTGAGTCGCCAGAATGGTGCCAATGATGAAACCGTTCTAGAAAAGACTGCTTTGCATTTAGAACAATACGCTACTGAGGGTTTAAGAACATTGTGTATAGCCCAAAGAGAATTAAGTTGGTCTGAATACAAAAAATGGAATGAGAAATACGATGTTGCTGCCGCATCGTTAGCCAACAGAGAGGATGAATTAGAAGTTGTTGCAGATTCCATTGAGCGTGAACTGATATTGTTGGGTGGCACAGCTATTGAAGACCGTTTACAAGACGGTGTTCCGGATTGTATCGAATTGCTTGCAAAAGCAGGGATAAAATTATGGGTTCTTACAGGTGATAAAGTTGAAACGGCAATAAATATCGGCTTTTCTTGTAATCTTTTGAATAACGAGATGGAATTACTGGTTATCAAAACAACTGGTGATGATGTGAAAGAATTTGGGTCAGATCCAAGTGAGATTGTGGATGCTTTACTTTCCAAGTATTTAAAGCAGTATTTTGGATTAAATGGTACCGAAGAAGAAGTTTTTGAAGCAAAAAAGGATCACGATTTTCCAAAGGGTAACTACGGTGTTGTTATCGATGGTGATGCGTTAAAGCTAGCTTTATATGGCGAAGATATTAGAAGAAAATTTCTTCTACTTTGTAAGAACTGCAGAGCAGTTTTATGCTGCAGAGTTTCCCCATCTCAAAAGGCTGCCGTTGTAAAGCTAGTCAGAGACTCGCTGGATGTTATGACTTTGGCTATTGGGGATGGTTCTAATGATGTTGCCATGATTCAATCTGCAGATGTTGGTATTGGTATTGCTGGTGAAGAAGGTCGACAAGCTGTCATGTGCTCAGATTACGCCATCGGTCAATTCAGGTATTTGGCCAGATTGGTACTTGTACATGGTAGATGGTCCTACAAAAGATTAGCAGAAATGATTCCGGAGTTTTTTTACAAGAATATGATTTTCACTTTGGCATTATTTTGGTATGGCATCTACAATAATTTTGATGGGTCTTATCTGTTTGAGTACACGTACTTGATGTTCTACAACTTAGCGTTCACGTCTTTACCAGTTATCTTCTTGGGTATTTTGGATCAGGATGTGAACGATACAATATCATTAATCATTCCTCAGTTATACCGTGTTGGGATTTTGAGGCTGGAATGGAACCAAAGGAAGTTTTTATGGTACATGCTCGACGGATTGTACCAATCTGTTATTTGCTTTTTCTTCCCATACTTGACTTATCATAAGAATATGCTGGTTACGAGTAATGGATTAGGGCTCGACCACCGTTATTTTGTTGGTGTTTACGTGACAACTGTTGCCGTAATATCGTGTAATACTTATGTTCTATTGCACCAGTATAGATGGGATTGGTTCAGTGGTCTATTCATTGCGCTGTCGTGTCTCGTCTTGTTTACCTGGTCAGGTATATGGTCTTCTGCTATAGCAAGTCGAGAATTTTTCAAGGCTGCTGCACATATCTACGGAACTCCATCTTTCTGGGCTGTTTTCTTCGCTGGTGTGTTGTTTTGCTTATTACCGCGTTTCACATATGACAGTTTCCAAAAATTTTTCTACCCAACCGATGTAGAAATCGTAAGAGAAATGTGGCAACATGGCCATTTCGACCACTATCCGGTTGGCTATGACCCAACAGACCCCAACAGGCCTAAAGTCACAAAAGCTGGGGAACACGGTGAGAAGATCATAGAAGGTATAGCACTTTTTGACAATCTAGGCACATCCAACTATTCAAGAGACAGCGTCGTGACAGAAGAGATCCCAATGACGTTCATGCACGAAGAAAACGAGACCCCAAGCGGATATCAGAAGCAAGAAGCCTGGATATCCTCGCCAAGAGAAACACAAGATCTACTCCAGTCTCCTCAATTTCAGCAGACCCAGGCGTTCGAACCGGGACCTACCTCCAAAGTTAGGTCGTCGCTAGACCGCACAAGAGAGCAGATGATGGCCACACATCAACTAGACAACAGATACTCTGTGGAGAGGGCAAGGACGTCCCTAGATCTACCGGGCGTAACGAACGCAGCCTCTCTGATCGGAACCCAGTGGAACAACAGATTATGATGGCCACCGTCGCCAGACGCTTCCCCTCCTCCTGCCACTGTATATAATACTACGTAATGACATTGTATAAACGTTAGAAACCATGTATGCTGGACTAGCAATACCTCTTCCCAACATACACCAATAGCGGGCGTGTGGGTTTCCCTGTTCTATATTTAAAACTCGCAATTAACCCGGATCGCTATCATTCGAGGACGCACAATGGTGGGCCAATTTTTTCTTCGGATGGAGAACTGACGCCAGCACTTTCCAGCGCTGGGAACTCTCCACTAACCGGCAAAAATTGATTAAGGTCACGATAGAAAGATTTTTTTTGATTGCTTGTAGAGTCAGTTCCAGAAGTGATCAAGTCGTGATACGTATGTGCTTAGCTAGGCGAGAGACTATATTTATTGAAAGTAACATTTTGTACTAACATAAAGTTTGTTTTTTCATAGAAATTCGAGGCTTATTATTATCGTTTGTGTGAAAGAAGGTTCATGCCTAATTATTTAGGATTCTATTAGGAAATCATCAACATTTTAAACCACGCGTCTTCTGCTCCTATTTTCCACTACACATTCGTTGAACCTCTAAGTTTTTTCTAACTTCTTACGGTGGATTTGTTATTATTAAACAAAAAGCAACCAGATCAAGCAATTAGGGAAGTCTTTAATAAAAAGGTCAGAAAAGGTTTGAAACAGGAAGCAAGGCAGCCTTGATTTCACCACCAAGAGTCAATAGCACATGCCGAAGAATAACCATCACCATCGTTCCAGTTCGGTAAGTTCCACAAAGAACCGCTCCACGGAATCTACGAACAAATGGAAAATTCCGCACTATTACCGTAGATCCGCAAGCGGTAGTACGCAAGCTTCGCCAAATAGAAGCTCTTCAACTGAGGCATGTAGCACACCTATACTGCCTACCATGAACGTAATGTCCAGCCCGAAGAAAGTTTTACTGGAAGAGCCCAGGGACAACAAAGCAAAGAAGACAAGCAGAAAGAAATCGGGAGAAATGGTCTTTGTCAATTATACTGTACAAGACACAGCCAATGAAGAGGACACAGATCTGAAAAGTGAGCCTGCGCCTGTCCCAGCACCAAAGGCAAAGTTAAAGAAGAAATCTTCTAAAAGGAGAATGCTAAAGATATTTGGATCGTCAAAAAACGAGCATATCGAAGACATCGTCGAAGAACAGCCGATGGTCCTCCAGACCGATTTACAGCCACAGTCACAGTCACAATCGGGAACCCCCACTTCAGAACATGGTTTTGATCCCTCATCATTGACTTCCAAAAGATCCTACAATTCGTTTTTGAAACACAATAGACTGCATGGTAAAACTTCATTTTCTAGCGGCCTGTCTTTCCCATCTTTAAACATGATGGGAAATGCTAGTGATATCAGTATTGAGAAGAGTGGATTTGGTTGCGTAAATGAAGTGGTTCCGAAATCAACTCACAATCCTTCCTTGGCGAAGCCGCCATCTAGGTTTGATGAGAATGAAAGGAACTCACCCAACTTATCAAATATACCCCTTTTGAACACAAAAAATACAAGACTGAAGTATAATAAAGTCGCGTCTCAGAATTCGGACCAACAAAGATTACAAGAAAGTGGCTTGTATCATTCTAACGAATCATTCAGTTTCAAAGATCATAGCACAAGTACCAATAAGTCTTCTTTGAGTTTAAATTCTGACTCTGGGACTTCCCACTTCACAAAGCATTCACCTGATTCACCAAGAACTTCAAGATCCTTCAACTGCGGAGACTCACAAAGTAGAGCCAAGTTGCCAGAGGAAAATGACGCTTCTATTGCATTTAGTAAAATGTTTACTAGAAAACGAGCTAACACTGGCGGGTCCACGTGTTCGCTAGCCTCGCCAACCATTTCACAAGCCATTCAACAATCAAACATGAAAGTCAATAAACTACCGACTCAAAGAACAACCTCAGTAAGCTCTTTGTCATCTATGTCAAACCGTTACTCCCCAATAAGAGTTGCGTCCCCCGGGCGACCAAGATCCGGAACACGCGGGTCTTCCCTTTATAGATTATCGAGGGATTTGAACTCTTTACCAAGTGTCACTGACTTACCGGAAATGGATAGTACAACCCCAGTCAATGAAATATTCTTAGATAGCCAACTGCAGTATAAAAACAGCGGTGGAAAACATGGGCACAGGAAAAAACAAGAGTCTATTTCTGATGCTCAAAGAAACCAAAATGCAAATTCACACATCTCAACACCATCCTCTTCCCTCGTGACGCCCCCTTATTACATGACGGGGTTTACACTACCAAGTTCGGCGTCAGCATCTTCAACGCCAAATGTGCTCGAAACAAATAATATGAATTTGGTTCAAAGTGCCAACGTTGCTACAAGCTCCCGACCCTTTAGTAACTTCTCCTCTTTTGAAAAAGAATACAACAACGAGAACGACGGAACTGCGGAAACATCGGCATTCAATACCCCATTGGAAAATATACCAGCTTTAAAGGGTATACCCAGATCTACTTTGGAAGAGAATGAAGAAGAAGATGTTCTAGTGCAAGATGTTCAGACCACTACTAATTTTCGAAGAAGAGACGCTATAGGGATGGACGCTCATAGGAAAGAGGACAGTTTAGATTTTAGCTCTTTAATGCCACATGGCAGTACAACTAATAGCAGCATCGTGGATTCCGTAATGACAAACTCGGTATCCACTACCACAAGCAATGCAACCGGCAACTATTTCCAAGATCAAGAGAAATATACACTGGTGAATACGGGACTGGGTTTGAGTGATGCAAATCTCGACCATTTTATCAGAACTCAATTCAAGCAAGCTTCTAAATTAGATTCGAACAGTATGGGGAACCGTGTTTCTTATAATGGTTCAATTACTAATAATAATGATCCAACAAGGGCCAATTTGCAAGTATATACTGAATTCGATTTTGAAAATCCAGAGTCTTTTTTCCATGAACAATCAAAATTACTGGGTGAAATGAGCCATGGTAATAATAATGGCGATAATGACATCAGTATGAATGAGCCAAAATCGGCAGACACTTTCATAGGCAATATATCCCCAGACACCTCCGCAACCGTTTCATTGGGCGACTTGATGAGTTCAAACGTCTCAAATAATAGTGAAAGAAATTTCTACGACGGCCACACCTTTGTTCCACAATTTCAACAAAACTCGTCTATAGAAGATTCAAGCAATCAAAATATGGCACCAGTTACGAATAACGACATCGACAATAATCTACAGTCTTTTTATTTTGATAATAACCACTAAAAMCAAAAAAGAACAGAAAAGAAAAGAAAAGAAAAAAAACCAACAAACGATAATGAAACATTTAAAGATGGTTTTAAACCAGATGCTTCAAAAACAGATCGAACAAAAAGAACTTTTATATATACAGCTTTTTTTTGCTCCTCGTGCACGTAAAATATGTAGAACACCAAATAAAGCTACACATACTTTTGAAATAAAAATAAGTTAAGCTATGGTACATAGTAAAATAGCTACGCAAATATAACTTCATTTTTGCTTTTTCTTTGCTGAGAAAAAAACTCATCCTGAATGCTATTGAAAAAAAGTAATAATTACTTATGCATCCTTTTTCCTATATGTATATATTAGCTCGTTTTTATAGATATTTTGGTAGTATGGCTTTCAAATGGGTTATTAACTCAGTATCGGTTCCTTCAGGGTTATCAAACTGCCACCTGATTGCCTCATTATTAATCTTACCTAACCACGGGCCAGGTTTCATTTCCAGTACTTTTGCCATTTGCTTGCCGTCCACTATGGGTTTTAGTTCGTGGCAATCTTCCAAACTATTGTCGTATATATAAGAATAAAATGCGTTGTAATTTTGGAGAAGAGACTCAGTTCTTCCGGTTTCAGATCTGGGAATTTTTAAAAATGCATCTAAGAGGGACGTGAAATGAGCGATTTCCCATTCGCCAATGAAACTTCTCAAGAATATACCGATTTCCGATTTTTGCAACAGCGAGCCATTTGTAAATCTCGAAACCAATTCCTCGTACGACCCCAATGAATCTACAGTTCTTGCAATGATCACTGCGTCATTTTTACTCAACTTTAACCCTTCTTTCACAATACTTTCTGGGACGGATAACAAGTTATTAAGTTTCTTCTTAGGGTTTCCAATGATTTGTAAATTGGCCATGGGGGACAAAATCGCACTTAGTATAAAGTTCTGCTGGAAACTATGTGATTGACCAATCTTTTTTCTCAAAATGGGAAGTTTCTCCAAGAACATTGGATATAATTCTATGAAACTTTGCAGGTGTGAGTTCAGTATGTTATCATCGTAGACGTGCTTGATTTTATTTATATCTTGGCAGTTTTTCTCGTTGAATTCTACCACTGATTTGTCGTTATGCCAAAAAAATATGACGTTATCTAAATGTGCTTTTTGAATCAGCTGCAAAGCCAATAGTGGAGTTGGACCTATTAGGATTTTCTCCATTTCTACACCAACACGTTCTCTAGAAATTTTGGAATTGAAGGCAGAATTGATCTGTGGGTCGCCCATTTCAGCCATGACTTCCGGATCTATGGCGAAGTTGAATCTAGAGGCAAAACGGATTAATCTTAGCACTCTCAAGGGGTCATCCAAAAACGTTTGTTTGGCAGGAAGCGGAGTACGCAGAATACCTTCTTTCAGGTCTCGCAGACCCCTCCGGGTGAAGTCTTCCACTTCACCCTTTTGAATATTATAGAAAAGAGCGTTTAATGTAGCATCTCTTCTCAAGGCGTCTTCTTCAGGTGTACCGAAGCACACTTTAGGGATTCTAGAAAGTTCAGTGTACTTTTCAGATCTCAAATTTACAAAATCCACTTCAACACCAAACAGCTTAGTGGTAGCGGTCTCCAGATGCTTCGATTTCTCAGGGTTCTTGTCAATCTTGTGGATATTATGTGGCTTGACTCCATACTTGGCATAATGCTGCTGCAAGTAGTCGTTCAAACCAGTCGCAAATTGTTCACCGGTCATGACATTGATGGCGATATCTAGATCGTGAGAACCTTGGCCCAGCAGCTTGTCGCGCACCCATCCGCCCGTGATTCGAAGCGTCAATGGCTCGGGTTTATTCTGGTGCTCTCCGTTGTACAGATCCATATAGTCGTTAAGCAAGTTGCAGATATTTTGTTCCACTTTGGTCAAAGTGATCTTGGGTGCCTGTAAGGCGAAGGTAGGGTTAGTCATTGCCTTCTGCGGGATACTTTTCATCAGTAGGGGTATAGTGGATCGTAGCATACACACACGAGCAATACTATCAACCTCACTGCCACTAACCAATATCAAACGAAACTAAACAACCGCTGCAATGCAAATATTCGACTTTTCAAAATATCCTTTATTACTACAATAGAGTTTTGCGAAACTTTTTTTTTCGACATTTAAGCCCTAAGAAAATTTCTTTCAGGGCTTAAAATAAAAACAAAAATCAAAATTAACAAGCCCTAATATATATAGGGCTTGTTAATTTCCAGAACTTTGCCCTAATAATTATATACCCAGACACCTCATACAGCTCAGCCTTAGCCCTTTTCTCCCCTAAACATTTCTTTTTTTTTTTTTTTTAATTAATTTCTTTTTGCTCGGAAAAATCTTTTTTAAATTTTTCAAGGGTAACCTCATCGCCATGCAATTAATCACATACACTCCTTAAGCAGCAATGGCAAATAAGATTTTCAAACAATTCCAGGCGCTGTGTACAGATTATTGTCAGGGAAAGCTAGGGTCCGTATCGAAGGTTTGTTTGCTCCTAAAGCAGTTACTTGTAGTGTTTTCGTTCGGGGGTCTATTTATTTATTCTACCTAACAGCACTGCGTCGAAATAGGGGGACTTTACCTTTACAAGTAAGATTATTATTTTCATAGATCTGCTAAAGACTAAAGATAACAGATAAAAAAAAACCCAACACAAATTGAGTTAGATTTCGTGAATATATTTAGCTGTGTGACATTATGACTAAACCAATCGCTCCTTCAGAGGTCGTGGGCGGAATACCCGTCTTCAAGCCCACGTACGAGCAATTCGAAGATTTCTATTCATATTGCAAGGCGATAAACAAATACGGTATGAAAAGCGGTGTGGTGAAAGTTATTCCGCCGCCAGAGTGGAAGAAGAAGTTGGATTTGCCCCATTCTGCGGAGACTTTACAGAAAATCAAAATTAGATCGCCCATTCAGCAACATATATCCGGGAATAAAGGCCTGTTCATGGTACAGAACGTGGAGAAGAACAAGACGTATAATATCATACAATGGAAAGACCTATCGAAGGATTACGTGCCTCCAGAGGACCCTAAATCGAGACGGGACTCTAGGAAGAATTCTGTCTCAAAGTCTTCCAAATTGAAACTGAAGAATTTTGAGTCCTCTTTCAACATCGACGATTTTGAACAATTCAAAACGGAAAACACGGTAGACTTATCTGATTTTGAAAATCCAGAAAGGTTGAAGTTTTTGGAAGAGTATTACTGGAAAACGCTAAACTTTACAACGCCCATGTACGGCGCGGATACTCCGGGATCCATATTTCCTGAAAACCTAGACGTTTGGAACGTGGCCAAGCTACCGAACATCTTAGACCATATGGAAACAAAGGTCCCTGGTGTAAACGACTCCTACCTCTACGCTGGCCTATGGAAGGCCTCTTTTTCTTGGCACTTGGAGGACCAAGACTTATATTCCATAAACTACATCCATTTTGGCGCCCCAAAACAATGGTATTCGATACCTCAGGAAGACAAATTCAAATTTTACAAGTTTATGCAGGAACAATTTCCTGAGGAAGCCAAGAACTGTCCCGAATTTCTAAGACATAAAATGTTTTTGGCGTCCCCCAAACTCCTGCACGAAAACGGTATACGATGCAACGAAATAGTTCATCATGCAGGCGAGTTTATGATTACCTACCCATATGGTTATCATGCAGGGTTCAATTACGGCTACAACCTAGCCGAATCGGTGAACTTCGCTCTAGAAGAGTGGCTGCCGATCGGAAAGAAAGCTGGGAAATGCAATTGTATTTCCGACTCAGTGGAGATAGATGTTAAAAAATTGGCCAAATCTTGGAAAGACCATGATAATAAGGACCCGAAAGATGCACTCCCTCTCAATCAATTACCAAACCCTGCTCTTCCCTTGCCTCACAGGCCAACACTAAAGGAAATGGAGAATAGTTCACTTCGATCCACAAGCCCAGATGTCGGTCATTTTTCAAGTTTCAAAACAAAGAGTTCGGGTGTTTCTTCACCACTACTATCACGTATGAAAGACTATTCCAATATCGTCGAACCCACGCTAGAAGACCCGACTTTGAAACTGAAAAGGATTTCATCTTTTCAGGAATTGCCTTCAACCAAAATACTGAAAAGAGAAACTTCACAATTGCTCACAGACAACGAAGACAGTATAGTGGCCATGAGCTTGACTTCAATGGCGAATAGCGCCGCGTCTTCTCCAAGATTACCATTGTCAAGATTGAATTCATCCAATGAGCTTTCGAATACCCAACCACTACTTGACATGACTAATAACACTCTTGCATTCCCACGACCTAATGGGCCGTCCGGTTTAAATCCTTTATTATATATTTCCAACAAGAACGTGAACGGAATTTCCCATTCTGCACCCCATTCCCCAGTGAATCCCAATATATCATTAATAAAGAGAGTCAAGTCTCCCAACATTGTAACATTAAATATATCCAGAGAGTCGTCCAGAAGCCCTATATCATTGAATTCCGAGGTAAGGCAACAACTGCAACAACAACAACAACAACAACAACAACAACAACAACAACAACAGCATTCGCAACTACATTCATTCTCAACCCCATCCACCGTGTCAAATCTATCCAATTGTGTGCTTGGGCCATTAACTGACCCAAGTGACATAAAAATACCGCATCCTGAAAGGTCATTCCATCGCCCAACGAATAGAATGCTCAAAAAGGAACTGTCAACAGAGAGGTCGAGGTCCAATCCTTTACTTCTAAAGGTTGCATCCATGTGTGAAGAAGAGACGTTCACCAGTGAAAACATCGATTCGGACAGGGAACCATCCTCCCCTCTACAAACTTCTAAATTTGCTCCCGAGGAAATTGTACTATCAGGTAAAAACAAGATTTACGTTTGTAAAGAGTGCCAGAGAAAGTTTTCTTCTGGTCATCATCTCACCAGGCACAAAAAATCAGTTCACTCTGGGGAGAAGCCTCACTCCTGCCCCAAATGTGGCAAAAGATTCAAGAGAAGAGATCATGTCCTGCAGCATTTGAACAAGAAAATACCTTGTGTTCCAAACGACACGTCTGTAGTGGCCCCTCTCTTGAACCCTACTGTGCAACCGCAGGATGAGAAGACGGCCATTAATCAACAAAGTACATCTTTAAACTGAACAAGGACAATCAATCGCTCGTTCTATCCAGGTCTCTTCAAAGATTGTTAATAGTGCCATTCCGTCGGCCGTGTTCTCCGAAGGTCCGCGAAAGTTCACGTCTCACTACCACTATATACGTATACATATATATAAGGACATACATAGCGCTCTTCAGAACATCAAGCTTTTCAGAGACAGAACCAGAAACCATCTATGACAGCGAACGAGAAACAAATAACACGACTGCTCAAACCCCTAAGGCTTTTGTTATTGGGAGCGCCCGGGTCCGGCAAAGGGACACAGACTTCAATGCTCTTGAAACAAATTCCTCAATTGTCTTCACTTTCGTCTGGTGATATTTTACGTCAAGAAATCAAGTCAGAGTCTACATTGGGCCGCAAAGCTGCTACTTATATTGCTCAGGGGAAGTTACTGCCGGACGACCTCATAACGCAATTGATAACGTTTCGTCTTTCGAAAATGGGATGGTTGAAGCCGCCCGCTACATGGCTACTTGACGGATTCCCTCGAACCACCGCACAAGCTTCCACTTTGGATGGCATTTTGAAGCAACATAATACCGACTTGAACCTAGTGGTCGAGCTAGACGTGCCTGAATCCGCTATACTCGAAAGAATTGAGAACAGATATGTCCACGTTCCTAGTGGAAGAGTGTACAATTTACAATACAATCCTCCGAAAGTACCAGGCTTAGATGATATTACCGGTGAACCATTGACCAAGAGACTCGATGACACCGTGGAAGTGTTCAAGAAAAGACTGGAAGAATTCAAAAAAACTAACGAGCCCTTAAAAATGTATTACAAAAAGAGCGGACTTCTCTGCACTGTATCAGGGGAATCTTCAGACATCATATTCCCCAAGTTGTTGAACTTAATAACCAGCAAATTTGGCCAATAGTACAACCGAGGCTATTTAACGCTCTCTGGCCGTTATTTTTATCAAATCTCCTCCACCAAACTATAAAAACTTGATGAGCTCTCACCGAAAATATACATATTAGCGAATATCTCATACGCCAAGCGATCCTTTAGCATTTCGTCCATATCTCAATGGTTTTAATGCCCTTTGTTACATCTCTATGTTAATCACTACCGACGGTGTTTAAGGAATATGAATGAAATTCATGACAAATTTCAACTAGCATACGCATTTATTCAACATCGCTGCTAGAGGAAGACTCAATATCTGTATATAAATATATCAAAGCTGTTATAGTATTATTACCTATTTATAGAGACATTATAAACCAAGTTGGGTGAAGTTTGGCTGCGATCCTGTTTTAACGAAGAAAATTCAAACTAAAGATGAAGTTCTATATAGATGATTTACCAGTGCTCTTTCCTTACCCAAAGATATATCCTGAGCAATATAACTATATGTGCGACATCAAAAGGACTTTAGATGTAGGTGGAAACAGTATCTTGGAAATGCCTTCAGGAACAGGTAAAACTGTCTCATTATTATCGCTCACAATTGCCTATCAAATGCACTATCCAGAGCATAGAAAAATCATATATTGTTCACGTACCATGTCCGAAATCGAGAAAGCTTTGGTAGAACTGGAAAACCTTATGGATTATAGAACCAAGGAAATGGGCTACCAGGAAGATTTTCGAGGTCTTGGCTTAACATCAAGAAAGAATCTGTGTTTGCATCCTGAAGTCAGTAAGGAACGAAAAGGTACAGTAGTCGACGAAAAATGTCGTAGAATGACGAATGGCCAGGCGAGGAGAAAAGCAGAGGAAGATCCGGACGCCAATGTAGAATTGTGCGAATACCATGAGAATTTATACAATATCGAAGTGGAAGATTATCTTCCAAAAGGTGTATTTTCCTTTGAAAAACTTTTAAAATACTGTGAAGAAAAAACCCTTTGTCCATATTTCATTGTCCGTCGTATGATTTCTCTTTGTAACATTATTATTTATTCTTACCATTATCTATTAGACCCTAAAATCGCCGAAAGAGTCTCCAATGAAGTTTCCAAAGACAGTATAGTCATTTTTGATGAAGCGCACAATATTGATAATGTGTGTATCGAATCTTTGTCCTTAGATTTAACAACAGATGCGTTGAGAAGAGCTACAAGAGGTGCCAATGCGTTAGACGAACGTATTACCGAAGTTAGAAAAGTTGATTCACAAAAATTACAAGATGAATACGAAAAGTTAGTTCAGGGTTTACACTCTGCTGATATCCTTACCAACCAAGAGGAACCATTTGTGGAAACGCCAGTTTTACCTCAAGATCTTTTAACAGAAGCAATCCCGGGAAATATACGGAGAGCTGAACATTTCGTTTCGTTTTTGAAGAGACTTATAGAGTATCTGAAAACCAGAATGAAGGTACTCCATGTCATTTCTGAAACACCTAAATCATTCCTACAACATTTAAAACAGCTGACATTTATAGAAAGGAAACCTCTTCGATTCTGTTCCGAAAGACTGTCGTTACTTGTAAGAACTTTGGAAGTCGCAGAGGTGGAAGATTTTAATGCATTGAAGGACATAGCAACATTTGCCACTCTTATCTCAACGTACGAAGAAGGGTTCTTGCTAATTATTGAACCATACGAAATTGAAAACGCCGCCGTTCCAAATCCAATTATGAGATTCACCTGTTTGGATGCATCGATTGCCATCAAACCAGTTTTCGAAAAATTTTCTTCTGTTATTATTACTTCAGGGACTATATCGCCATTGGACATGTACCCAAGGATGTTAAACTTCAAGACTGTTCTTCAAAAGTCTTACGCTATGACGTTGGCTAAAAAGTCGTTTTTACCGATGATCATTACCAAGGGATCCGATCAAGTTGCAATTTCTTCAAGATTTGAAATTAGAAATGATCCTAGTATCGTCCGTAATTATGGTTCCATGCTAGTAGAATTTGCCAAAATTACACCTGATGGGATGGTTGTGTTTTTCCCCTCGTACCTGTATATGGAAAGTATTGTTTCGATGTGGCAGACAATGGGTATTCTTGACGAAGTTTGGAAGCACAAATTAATCTTAGTTGAAACACCAGATGCCCAAGAAACATCTTTAGCTTTGGAGACATACAGAAAAGCCTGCTCAAACGGACGGGGGGCAATATTGCTTTCTGTTGCTAGAGGCAAGGTTTCAGAAGGTATTGATTTTGATCATCAATACGGAAGAACCGTACTAATGATAGGTATTCCCTTTCAATACACAGAATCACGTATTTTGAAAGCTCGTTTGGAATTCATGAGGGAGAACTATCGTATTAGAGAGAACGATTTCTTATCTTTTGATGCCATGAGACATGCTGCACAATGTTTGGGAAGAGTCTTGAGAGGTAAGGACGATTACGGTGTTATGGTATTAGCAGACCGTAGATTTTCCAGGAAAAGAAGTCAATTACCAAAGTGGATTGCCCAGGGTTTATCAGACGCTGACTTAAATCTTTCTACTGATATGGCTATATCTAACACCAAACAATTTTTAAGGACAATGGCCCAACCCACGGACCCTAAAGACCAAGAAGGTGTATCTGTATGGAGCTATGATGATTTAATAAAGCATCAAAATAGTAAAAACAACAAGGGGGGGTTTATTGAAAGCAAAAGTAAAGGGGAACAAGAACAAGATGAAGACGAGGATATAGATATGCAGTAATGCATTAATACAGTAATGATATGGACTATATATAAATGCACAGTTATTAAAATACATATCCACAAGAAAAGTAATTATTCCTTTCTATCAATAAGATATGTCCTGGTAATACTTAGTACCAACTAATAAGATTATCTCACATTGATCTCAAATGATATTTCTTTATCTGCATCAAGGTATGAATCACAAACACACCAAATAGTTAGGTTGTGCTTACCAGTTGGTGGAATATCAAACTCTAATTCATAATTCTGAATTTCTTTATTTAAACTAACTTTTTTGATAGCGTAAAGTTCCTTCTTAGAAGCTTCACCTAAAACTAACCACCAACTCTCTAATTTATCGAATGGATATTTTTCAGATGTTACTTGTAGGTTGTCAGGTTCAAAGTCTCTTGTTAACTGTATTGAAATTTTTTGTTTTGCACCTGAGATTAAGGAACTCAAATTTTCCAAAGAATAGGTAAGTTCAACATTGGGATAGTTATTAACAAATGTGGCAACCTGAGCAAGTTGTGAATCATCGAGAGTTAGTATCTTGTCCCTCTCTTCGTCCTCAAGAGCCATTATATCATAAACAGTTTCAACGTTCATAGCTCTGCATTTTTCTAACATTTCATTGTTGAAATATGGAATCTGTCTCAATGGATTATCAACATCCCAGACACCTTGAATGAGCATTTGCGTCAAATCCATTGCTGTAGTAGCATTTAGATACCCGTTTGCTGAGAGAATATCAACGATTACATTAATTAGGGGAATAACCTTCTCCAGGATCTCTTTCAAATCATTTTGGAAATCGATGGGTAATTCAATACGCGAGAAATGTGCCTGTAACAATGAGAAAACTTTAAAATTCACAGACTCAGTAGAGACATTGCCAGCAAACTTTATTGGAAGCTTTTTACTCAGTTTAGAAAGTAAAGCTTTATCGCCTTTTCTTAGTGAGATGTTTTCAAATTCTGTTGCTGTGGACAAAACATGCAGTATGTCTTTGAGTGTTGAACTATTTGATAAAGAAGAAACAAATAATTGGATAGTGAAAAAGGAGACACCATAATGAGAACCGATCAGCCCATTGTTCAAGGAAGAAATTGCTTCAGAAGATTCTTCATCTTCCCCATCCGCTTCTGCATTTATTTCAAGGTCTTCGGTTTCAATAAATGAAGACTCAACTAAGTCGTTCAGACTGGTCTCGACTAAGTCTGTTAAATATACCGATATGCCATATGAAGACGCGTCCTTCACACCGTAATAACTCGGATTTCCATGGATTCGACGATAAAAATATGAGTAAGTAAACCAATCAACACAATCCTGTTTACTCTGTATAATGGAGTTTGCAATCTCATTGTTGAAGGTATCATGGATAGTATATTGTAGAAAACTTTCCGTAGGCAAAGGTTCAGTTATGAACTTTTTGTAGTAAGCTTTCATGTTATGACTCGTCAAAATCAAAGCTTTACCCACCGCTGCACCACTGCTCTTTGTTAATCCTACTATTTCTAATAGTTCGTTTACGGTGTATGGCATATATTTATGCTCTCTTCCGTCGTAAAAGTTCGTTCCTAGTACGATTACTTCATCAGACCTAGGAGCTAGAGCAGCACAATCCTTCGTAATGAATAAAATTGAAAGTGCGTTATATTTGTGCAACCTTCTTATAATTCTCTCATCATTTGACACCATCCCATCATAYAGTATACCTATGCCATGTTTTAATGGGGTCTTTAGTTGACTGTCGGCCAGCTTTTCAGCGAACGTTGTGACCTGCTCTTCTTCAACATTTAGCATATCCCACTCTACTGCTTTAGAAAATTTGATAAATGTAGACGCAACCTCAATACAATCCTTTCTGGAGGGCAAGATAATTGAACTGCAATTCCCATTTGCTGCAGTAGCTAACGCTGTTTCAAATGCAATATGAAGCATTGGTGAGTTGAATGACAGGTGCTCAACGTCTTTGAATGATTGTATATTTATTTCAAGAGGATCAACTCTTTCGCTTGGAGAGAAATTGAATATATTTGACTTTGTGATACCAACCCACTCACTAAAATCACGAGCATTTGCTAGGCAGCTCGATAAGCAAATGAATCGAATTTTCTTTTCAAGTTGGGTAGCTATAAAGATCATTCTGGATATTAAAGTTTCATATACTGCACCACAAACACCTTGACTAATTTCATGACTGTCATCATATATCATTAACTCCAAGCTTTGAATATTTTTTCTTTGCCTCCATCGACGCGACAAAAGTTCGAATTGTGCAGGAGTGGCCAAGAGAACATGGCTTCCCGCTAATAGCTTCAAATTCAAGGAAGGGTCATTCCCCAGCTTGTTAATAACCTTTCCACCAGCAAGATGGGATAATTTTTTATTCCAACTCGAAAGCACAACATCAATTTTTTCTTGTGACGGATTGATATAAACAGCTCTTCCTTTATTCTGTCTCCAATAATTTAATAATGCTAATTCAGCCAAAGCAGTTTTGCCTGTGCCTTTTGCTGAGCCTACAAAGACTGAGTCATTTGAGTTGTAAATAGTTTCGAAAGTATGACTTTGAATTCTATTGAAAGTTTGAAATTCAAACACTTTGGAGAAATCATTGTTACCAACCTCTGACGTCGAAATTTCGATATTTTCTAAGAGTGGGGTAGGAGCTGGAAACTTCTTTGGAAGTTTGAAATTAGTAAAGGAAACTGGAATCTCGAATTCACTGTGCCACCAATTTTCGGATATTACTGTAAGAAAAAAATTTGGTGATAAGTTATTTTGATCTTGCTGGTTTAATTCATAGGTAAAGGATAACGAAACTTCTTGCCCTATCATTTCTGGAGTGATTAACAATATGTCATGAAAAAGAATCGAATCACCGTCTGTGTCTTCTAGCAAAAGCAAGAAGGGTTGAAGAGCACCATGTATATTCATATCCCACATCCAACTTGCCAGTACTTCGACATTGAATCTGATAATACTAGGGGTAATTGGCTGAGCGTTACATTTCATAGATATTTTAGGAAACCTTTTCATTAAATCATAAACCTGTTTCCCATGTTTTTCAGATCTAATTGCACGACCAACCTCTGCAGGCGACTCCAATTCTAGATAATCTCCCCAGGGTACTGTAGAAGCCTCTAACCTTTTAACTACTTCAGCAGGACATCTCTTATACTGTCTCAAAGGCGAATTTGTCGCCCACATTCTTGTCGTAGCAGACCTGCAAAGATTAAGTAGTATCCGTGTTGGACGTCCCCAGCCCCTCTTTAGACATATTTCAAACATAGCACGCAATAATCTTCCTGCATTTTGGTGGATAAACACCATATCTGAATTTAGTGCAAAACCCTCGAACTTTAATTGTGAGAAGTAAGATTGCAATAGCACATTCACTTTTGCTAAATGATCGTTGATGTCTTCTCTAATGGGAATAGGAGCCTTTTCTAGTAGTTGTTTCAGTTCTTTTTTCTCTTCATACCTTACTGATATATATTTAAATTCTTCTGACATTGCAAATATTCTAAAGAGATCTATCTGCGTTGTGTACTCATCTAGCTCTGTATTGTAGATATTCATGGAGGTATGATTAATGTAAAATGCCGATGCTATACTTCCAAGATCTGTCGCTTCAATTATGTCATTTTCCGCGTCATATAAGACTAAATCTTGCTCTTTCAAAACACAAAGAGCCGAATGAATTAAACTTTCTCTGTACTTTTTCAAGTCCTTATCTTCGGAGATATCAGGTATTTTATAAAGGTCCGGGGAAGCTGACATTCTAACATATAAATAAGTGTATGCCAGCCAATTTACACCATCGCTTCTACATTTGATATTACCAGCAACAATTTCAGCATTCAAATTGTCAACTAATTTCGCGACAAATTGTGACTCTATGGGCAACTGTTGATTAAGAACCGATAGATAATACTGGACGTTTGATTGGTTTGTTATTATGATACCTTCCCCAAACGTGTCATATCTAGGCCGCCCAGCTCTACCTAACATTTGGAGAACATCCTGTGGGGAGAGTTGTTCCCAGGACCCCCTTTCAGGCGAATAGACATCTGTTCCTTTTATAATAACTGTATGAGCAGGGAGATTAACACCCCATGCCAGCGTTGCCGTACACACTAATATTTGCAGTAATCCGTCAGCAAACAGGTCTTCAGATAATGATCTGTCATTTCTGGCTAGTCCAGCATGATGTGTCCCTATACCACTTTCGATCAGCTTTCTTAAACTAGGGTCAAGTACGTTAGAAGCCTCTGTCTTAAGGATTTGTTTCGATCCTGCATCACCTTTGATTAGTTTGTGAGCAAGGTTTTCTTCAATGAACTTATTCTTTAACCATGTTGCAGTACGTGAGGTTTCTTTCCTAGAATGAACAAACACGATTATCTGATTTCCTTCATTAATTGATTCCAATACTTTTTCATAACAAGCATCGTTCATAGCTTTTAATTTTTTGAGAGAGTTTTGCTCTTTGATACCACAAAATTGTTGTGATAGAGGGCATGGCCTAAATGAAGAGTCGAAATAAAACAGTCCCTCCTCAGGAACTCTTAAAAACCTGCCGACATCCTGATAATTTGGCAATGTCGCGGACAGCCCTATAATTCTCGGACGCTCCTGGCTGTATTTGGAAGCCCAAAATGTTCTGGCGACAATACTTTCTAATACAGGGCCTCTCTCGTCATGCAGTAAATGAATTTCGTCTATGATCAGTAAACGAACTAGTTCAACAAGAGCCGAATTATTCGATTTTCTAGTAGTTATATCCCATTTTTCTGGTGTAGAAACCAAGATTTGTGTCTCTTCTATTTGTTTCTTACTGAGCCTGGAGTCACCAGTCAATTCAGCAACTTTTATACCAAGGAAAGCTAGTCTCCTTTGAAACTCTCTGACTTGTTCTTGCACTAAGGCCTTCAACGGCGCTATATAAACGATTTTAAACGCTGAAAGGTTCAGTTTTTTCGTTTCTGTGTTATAAAAGCGGGATAAAGTTTTTAATACGGTTAATATGGCAATATTAGTTTTACCTGAACCAGTGGGTGCACATATTAACATGTTTGAATCACCGTTAAATGCTGCAGGAAAAACCTTTGACTGTATAGGATTTAGAGATGTTGTTTCCGACGAAGGAAATGCCGCCTGGCACCAATCTGGCAGAGAGGAAATTTCTGTTAACTCGTAATCAATAACAGGTTTCTTTGGAGCCGGAATATGTATTTCATCATAATGCGGTTTGACTCTTTTGAATGATCCTTCTGGCAGAGAAACTTTCGTTATAGTCATTAATTTAGAGCTTTCGTCAAATTTGACCTTTTCCAAATCTACAATAGGCGGTAAAATGGAGGTACTGTGAAATTTTGTCCTTTTTGCAGCTGAATACTTAAATTTTTCATCATCAGAACCAAGCTGACGTTTCGAGTTTACTGTTCCTCTAGCCTCGTACTGTTCCACGAGATAGTTTAAACCATTGGCGACCATTTCATCTATCAAATTTGGTACGTCGTTCTCTGTGCTTTTTGCTAGGCGTATACCCCAAAAGATTGCTAATCTATTTTTGAAAATAAATTCAGCCAGCGATATATTTTCAAAATCTAACAAATCAACCAGCTTCTGCTCTAGAGCTTTTGGATTGTCTTCGAGGGTTTTGATCTCATTTAAAATCTTTTCTGAAAGTTCTTGGATCATTGAAGTATCCTTATAACCAAGCTCGGATCGAAGCTTTCTTTGTAAAAAAAACTCATCGACTGAGTATACCGGAATAGCCTCAATGTCACTTATCTTATAATCAGAAAGTTTGATTGTGTCATATTCAACATTTGGTAATGCTTTGTTAGTCCGAATCTTGGAGTTAGGATCAACGTTATCCTCTTCAAAATCCTCTTCATCATCATCAATTTGTCTCTCGAGAACATTCGTGTTGTCGGAATTATTTTCTTCTTCTTCTGCATCCATATCTTCATTATCAGCAAGAATTGCCACCGCTCGTTCAACGGTTTCGTTTGAGTCAGTTTCATAATCGGTAATGTCTTTCGTAAGTTTGACCAACTCCATGAGTTTTGAAGTTTCGATGTCAATACCCAGTTCGTCCTGAATGTTTTTCTTTCGTTTATCAAAATTTCCGTCTTCATTTTCTTCATCTTCCTTCAGCATTTTGATGAGTACGTCTGCAGTTCCAACAATAAGATCATGCGGTATATCATTGCCTAAAACTTCTGTGACCCATTGCAAAATTTGCTCGTATAATTCAATGCTGGAGGAATTCTTTGGGTAGTAATGCAACCTAAAGTTGGAAGAGGCGTCCAAAATAGTACTATCCTGCTGAATTTTTCTTGATGAGGGCCTTTTCTCTCTCATACCTACTATACTATCAAGATCTCTTTTCTTTTCAGGAGTATCGCTGCGGACGTCCTTACCCATATCTTTAGCGGTAATCCTGCCACTCATGGACTTTGGCTGTGAAATTTCTGCATCTTTTTGGGGGTTCTGGTTGGTATTAAAAAACCGCCTATCTAGCTTTAACACCTTATTTGACATCTCATCGTAACGATAGATCTCTTTGATTTTCTTTGCTTTATCCTTTGATTCATGATCGACCATTTTTAACTTCTAAAATTGAGCTTTTTAGTAATTCTATGAAAATAGAGCTTCCAAAATTTCAAAGCTCTTTAACCACTCAAGCTTGTAAATGCTTATTTACTATTTTTCAATAGAGATGGCATTAATAGCATAAATTTTCAATATTTTCGTACAATGCGATGTTATTTAGTAGATCATTCATAATGTTTAAGTATAATGATATCTTATATGTAAGCACTAAAAGTGAGCTCAATGCAAATGATCTAAAGCCGACACCTTGTCATAGTTATCTGTATCCGAATGATATGGATAGCACGAATTTGAATAAACGCCCTTCACTACAGTACAGTCTCAGCTCGTTGGGTTCGCAAATCACAAAATGGAGCTCATCTAGACCGACTTCGCCAGTGCGTAGGGCTAGAAGTACAGAAAATGAATTCAGTATTAAGCGAGAAGCAGTAACTGACTCCCCAGACGTTAATAATTATAATGATAAACAATGGTATGAAAAATACAAGCCAACAAATCTGGAACAGGTGGCTATCCATAAAAGGAAGCTTCAGGATGTACGAGAAGCTTTAGAGGCTATGTTTTTGCCTGATGCCAAACATAGGATCCTGTTGCTTTCCGGTCCTAGTGGATGCTCTAAAAGTACAATCGTAAAGGAACTCTCAAAAGTTTTAGTTCCTAAATATAGACGAGAAAGCAACATAACATCTCTTCGAAGTACCAGGAATCATTCTGTTGTAACTGAGTACAGGGGAGATTGCATAATCAACGATGTTCCTCAGATGGAAAGTTTCAGTGAGTTTTTGAAGAGTGCGAGATACCTTGTAATGTCTAACTTATCGTTAATACTTATTGAAGATCTGCCGAATGTGTTTCATAGCGACACCAGAAATCGCTTCCAGCAACTTATTTTACAGTGGTTATATAGTTCAGAACCTTTACTACCTCCTCTTGTTATATGCCTAACTGAATGTGAAATTCCAGAGAGTGATAATAATTATCGTACGTTTGGTATTGATTATACATTTAGTGCTGAAACGGTTATGAACAAAGAAATACTGATGCATTCAAAATTGAAAAGAATAAAATTTAATCCGATTAATAGCACTTTATTGAAAAAGTATCTGAAACTTATCTGCGTTGACAACATGGCCCTGTTAAAGAAAAATAATAAATGGAGTAAAAGAGAAGAAGTCATAAGCCACATTGCCCAAGAAACGGGCGATATTAGGTCAGCAATAACTACACTTCAGTTTTGGGTGACCTCAGGCGGGGAGCTACCAATCTCGACACGAGAATCCACCATTTCATATTTTCATGCTATTGGAAAGGTGATTCACGGTTCACATAGCACGAGCGATGATAATGAAATGATTAACACTCTTTTCAGTAGTGCCAATGGTTTGTTATCAAATCAGGATTACAAGATGGGTATTCTAGAAAATTATGGTACATTTAATAAGGGCAATTTTAATATTTCTGACGCGTTATCAATCGTGAATTGTTTAAGTGAGTGTGAAACAATGAATAGTTTACCGGAATCAAATGAGTACGGTTTACGGAAAGTACGAAAAACTTTTCGGAATATTGCCAAGGAGAGTCACAATCATGGGACAGTTTATTTTCCGAGAGAGTGGAAAGTTAGAAAATTACAAAATTCATTCAGGGTCCAAGCCAAGGATTGGATGAATGTTAATCTCTACAAATATAATACAGTGCATTCATTCAGAGATATAGCGCTACAGCTTGGCTATTACGCACCTTTGATCAGGAAGTCACAAAGTTATAAAAAGAACTCCATGCTATATTATTTAAAAAATCTTCCGACTGACTCTGTGGAGCTAAAACAAACATTGGAGGAGTTCCAAGATACAATGCAAATTGAAGAAGACATCGATATAATTGATCGCATAGGCGGACCTATTGAGTCTCTATCTGTAGAAGACGGGCTAGAACCATTGATGGATAGCGATTATAGTAATTCTGATTATATAGAAAATCAGAAAAAGCGAAGCGATACAAAACTTCGTATTTTGATTGAACGGTACGAAAAAAATGTAATGATGACGGATAGAGGTTCCGAAAGTGAAGACGTGTCGTTTAATGATGATCCTATTGTGGATAGCGATAATGATAACAATAAAACTGGCGACGATACATTTGGAAGAAGTGACGAGGATGAATCTCTTTATGAAATGCTATCCCAAAGACAACCACGCATTGCCTCAGTGGTTAACGAGTCACTTTCAGATTCTGATCTAGAGATGCTCTGATTATCAGTTGTGCAAGATTGGTTGGGAATATTCAGGCATTATCTATTAATTTATGCATGTTACACCATAGAATAAATAAACAAATATATATATATATATACATATATACATCCGTATGGATAAATTTAACGTTACGAAAGGAAATTATTCCTACTGAAGGGCATGTTGGAAAAATTCAGGATCTTCTTCTATGGATTCCTTGATAATATCCAAACCACCTTGAAATTCCCCGTTAATATACAACTGAGGGAATGTGGGCCAATCGGAAAACTTCTTCAAGCTCTGTCTAACGTTGTCATCTCTCAGTATATCGAAAAATCCAAATCTTATTTGATGTTCTCTTAGGATACCCACCAATTGTCTAGAAAACCCGCATTTAGGTTCCGATGGGCTTCCCTTCATGAAGAGCATTACAGGCGCCGCCTGTACTAGCTTCGCTAACCTCGCGTTTATTTCTTCTTCCGTCTCTTCGTCTTCGTCATCAGAAGACCCACTGTTTTCTACATCTGAAGTGGATCTGGGTCCACTAACATTGTTGGATATTGAGGCGGAACCATTGGAGAGAGTCTCTAAACTTTTCACAAACTCCTTTGGATCCGCCCCTGATATTTCTTTCACGATAGTGCCGTTTTGAATGAAGATAAAATATGGTACAGCTGCTATTTCGAAAAGGTCTGATATTTCAGTATGCTTGTCTGCATCTATTGACAAAAACCGCACATTCTCTTGGCTAACTTCTTCACTGATGGCTTCGAGCACCTGGCTCATGCTTCTACATGGCTCGGCCCATTGAGTTTGAAAATATAGAACAATGAGCTTATTGACAGTATTTATAGTGGTTAATTGAGTGAATTGGTCCTGGTTTGTTATTTCTATTACGGTCATTTAGCTTGAAGGGAAAAGGACTGATAAATAACGAAACTGTATGTCAATGAAAAAAAAATATTTAGAGTAGAACCCAGAAACAATAGTACCTCTACCAGTGGAAGCAATTGTTATCTACGGCCTTTGGAACTACCACAAAAAATCAATAGATGTATTTCTTATAATCTATGTAGAATAAATATTTCACCAGTTTGATATAGTACCTTTCCAAGAATCTGTGAAATAATTAACGTCGCGGGCTCTGCCAATCAGAAAGCGGGTTCTTACTAAACTTCAACGGGCGAGCCGCTCATTGGCCGAGACGACTAGATCCTTTTACCGAGCTTATAAAAAGTGTTCCAAACAACTTCAATCTTGGTATTAGCAGTAAGTTCCGGTCTTCTTCTCAACGATTCCTCAATAAACCAGTCCGCGATATCCTGTTTACCTTCGTTCTTCGGATCCTGCTTCCATTGGTGGTAAGCACTCCAGGTTCTGACGTATTCTGCAAACTCCAGCAAAGTGATTTGCTTTCTTATTAAGAGTGGTTTTTCTTTATGTTGGCGAAATTTTTCCAAGTCTCTCATGTCTGTTGCATAAAAATATGACACTTGAATATGACGGAAAAGCTTCGGATCCAGGGTGAAGTCTTTCAGCATGTTGCGGAGGCGTGATCTACCTGGTTGTTCCCAGTAAGGGCCTAGGGTTTCCTTGCCATATGGAACATCATCCATCAAATCGTCAAATTCAGGATAGTCCGGAAAGATGGGGTCTGCGTACCCCCAAATAGCAATTGTCCCGTCTTCTCTCAAATTGGCATGGACAGATCTTTGAAATTTGTCGAAATCAAACCAATGGGCACATTCCACCGCGGTAATCATGTCAATCTTTTGCTTGTCAGCTGAATCAGTGCCCAAAAATTCAAAACTATCACTGGGAGAGATTTCAAATGAAACGTTCTTGTATATGTTGGGATTATCTTCCCTTATAGCATTGGCAGTTTTAATCATTGTGGCAGAAAGATCACTTCCAATGATTCGGTTGAACGGTTTTAATTCCTCGACCATTTGCAGAGTAGCAGTGCCTGGACCACATCCGACATCAACGAGTAGTTTTCTATCACCTTCGTGGTATTCATCTACTATCTTGTAGAATTCAGAAGGGTAGGAAGGTCTTGAAGAGGAGTATCTTTTTGAATTGAAATCAGAAGCAGAAAAGGTAGACATTGTAATTATCAAATTTTCTGGTCTCACTGAGAAAATAATAATGATCACAAGTATCAAATTAAAAATGATTTCTCCAAAAGCAGACTAAATCAGTTAGTTAACTTTCTTTCCCCTTATGTAAAGTAAAATCCAGAAAAAAGCTCTCTCGGAAATCCAGAAAAAAAGTAGTACTGTAAATCGTGACTAATAGTAGATATAGGCCATGAGTCACGTCGCATAAATAGTGAAGGTATTGTACCCAATTCATTCCTCAGTAAGGTGGCAAGATTGCGCTACTTGTTATTCATTTGGCAGTGTAAATCAAAATGGGACCTGGGAACTTTTATATTCCCCTTTTGTGCACCCGTCTTGTCACGGAGGTAAACGAGAATTTTGGAACTGGTCCAAAGCAGTATTCTATAATGCTAGACACTCGGAAAGAGCAGCACCCTAACATGTTGGTTTTAAGGTTGCAATAACAAGCAAATAGCACTTCACCCTAAAGAAAAGATGGTGTCAAGTGCCGTACTGAGTTCAGAGACACCGCCAATATTAAGTTGGTTTGAATTTATGACCATGACTTGCTATAATCATAGTCACTCATTCTGCTGATTTACTAAAGATTGAAAGCTTAGGGACGTTAACATGAAAATCACAACCGCAAGTCTTGTTTTCAATCTCGTCTTGCTCTTTAAAGACTATATTTACCCGAACTAGGATTTAAGCTACAGTGACATCGGTAGCACCGGATGACTGTAGATACTTTAGGTAAGTATACAGCAAAAAACAAATCTGCTAGCAGTGTCCATACTCTATTATAGATCCATTTACTACTTCCCTTTAGCAGTTGTGGTTACATAAAGAAAGGTGGTCTCCCAGAAAGCGAGTTGAATTGAGGCGCAAACAGTTTCACTAGATAAACACGGATCTTAGTAACATCATGGTGACTGTGGTTGTTGATTGATTGATAGTATTAATCGGCCATGTCCAAGCCAATAATATCCTGATAAATAGAGTACTTCATCAACACTGGTATTTACTTATTTTTGCTCATGTTCGGGTAATGTCTGCCCAATTGAATAACAGTTTAAAGCTTGAAGATATCCAAAACAAAGAGGTAAGATGTAGGTGACGCTTAGAAAATATAAATATTTAGTACTGCTTCAACGTTTTAGCAGATAAGTTTAATTGAGAAATAGCACACCATGGATTTCCAGTGCAGAACATGTAATCAAGCTTTAAATGCAGAGCAGATGATGAAGCATCTCTCAATTACCAGACATAAGACAGTATTTAAAATTTCTAGTGGCGAGGACATCTGCTGTGAAGAATGTCAGGATACAAACATACACCAACTTCAAATCATTAGGTTTGGGGGTGAGGATATGATTTTACTTTGTAATTCTTGTTTTCGAAAGGACTATTCAGAAACAGAGCGTCCAGCAACTAGCTATTCATTACAAAATGGCTCCATATTAAAGTTCTGGGAGAAGTATGTGAAGGTTAGAGATTGTTGTTGTGATATCTGTGGAGAAGAGTCTCGCCTGAATGTAAACCGCACAGGAGAAGTGTTATGTGACAAATGCCTACCAAAATCAGACAAAAGTAAAGGCTTCATTTCTGAAAAGAGTGGAAGATTTTTGTATATCTATTTGGGGCTTAACGAGACACCGAATAGCACTAGGAAACCTAGCAAAAAGGGAGGACGAAGAGTTAGTAGAGGGAAAAAGGGCGAAAAGGCTGGTAAGTTCAAGAAAGATAAAAAAGAAACTTTCGAAGACAAAATCAGTAGAATCGCCTACCAAGTGAAGAAAGAAAATAGTATTATTCAAAGTTCTAGTAATTCAAGTTTAAAAAACTTCAAAGGTTTCAAAGCAGTGGAAAGCGATTCAAATATTGCAGTGTCCTTCTCCAATCGTGCAAAAGCAAACAAATCAGAGGCCAAAAAGAACAATCCTGGCTCGTTGAATGGGAAAAAAGGGAAAGAGAATAGAACAAAAACCAACAAAAAGAGTGAAAATGAAGTGAAAAGGGAGAAAGAGAACACGTCAAAAAACAAGAAAAATAATGAAAATGAAGTGAAAAGAGATATCGCTCAAATTGAGGCTATTTCAGAAGCCAAAAAGAAGGTCAGTAACCAAGCTAAGGCAAAATTGGATTCAAAAAGCAAAGTTAAACCAGTTGAGAAGGCTCAAGAACCACAACCTAAAATTCTGAATGCTATAACTGAAGCTGCAAACAAAACTACTCTGAAAAAGAGTAAACTCAAAGCAGATCAAAATCAAAAGATCAAAAAAAATATTAAGGGTAACGCAGATGCACAACAAAGTAAGCTTAATTTAAATGGCAAGAGAAGCACAGTAACCAAGAAACCAAACAATAAGCCAGATAAAACCAACAGTAAATGGACAATTGGTTCTGATGGTGATTCTTCTAGGGAATCGAGTGTTTGCCCAACGGAGAAGGTTAATGCGAATAACAAAATGCGAAACCAGCAAAAGAAGGTTGACAATAAAAAAGTGGGCTCTGCATCAAAGGAAAAATCCGTCTCTCAAGTAAGCCCCAAAAAATCCGAGACAAATCTATATCAAGATAAAGATATCGAAAAGACCAAAAACAGCGGACTCATTTATGAGGAAGGTGAACCGCTGACCAAATATAATGCCTTCAAGCCCACGTTGTCATATCCAGACTTGAACACGTACTTAAATGATTATTCGTACGCCCTGTTCTTGGAACAGAAATTAGAGAACGATTTCATGCAGAACTTTAGCATATTGTGGCCTCGTAATGAAAGGGAAACAGCCTTCATTATCAATGTTGACAAAAACAACAATCCCGAATTAGAAAAATTACTACCTCCTAATTTGCTTGCACTCGGTAGGCCAGCATTCAATGAGAGGCAGCCCTTTTTCTTCTGCACCCAGGATGAACAACAGATGTGGTATATCTTCATCAAAGAACTTTCTATTCAAAGAGGTAAATATGTGTTGTTGGCAGAGCTATTTTCATGGAATAATTTGGGGCTGCCAACGAAGAACGGATCATCCCAGTTCAAGCTCTTACCAACGTCTGCACAAACGAGCAGAATCTTGTTCGCTATGACGCGTATTACCAATCCGAAATTCATTGATCTGCTGTTGGGGCAGAAGCCTATTAAACAGATATATTTTGATAATAGATTGAAATTTTCAAGCGACAAGTTAAACCAATCTCAAAAAACAGCAGTGGAGCATGTTTTAAACAATAGTATCACTATATTACAAGGCCCACCTGGTACGGGTAAAACGTCTACAATTGAGGAGATAATCATTCAAGTGATTGAAAGGTTCCATGCATTCCCAATATTGTGTGTTGCCGCATCCAATATTGCCATTGATAACATTGCAGAGAAGATCCTGGAAAATAGGCCTCAGATCAAGATCTTGAGAATCTTATCAAAAAAAAAGGAGCAACAATATGGTGAAGATCATCCACTGGGCGGTATCTGTCTTCACAATATAGTGTACAAAAACCTTTCTCCAGACATGAAATTGGTGGCAAACAGAGCCCGCAGGGGCGAAATGATTTCTAAATCTGAAGATACCAAATATTACAAAGAAAAGACTCGTATTACCAATAAGATTGTATCCTTATCACAAATCATTTTCACAACTAATATCGCTGCAGGTGGGCGCGAACTGAAAGTTATCAAGGAATGTCCCGTGGTGATTATGGATGAGTCCACACAATCCTCAGAGGCCTCCACATTAGTTCCACTGTCATTACCGGGCATAAGGAACTTTGTCTTTGTTGGTGACGAAAAGCAATTGTCAAGCTTCAGCAACATCCCACAATTGGAAGCCTCGCTATTTGAAAGAGTCCTGTCGAACGGCACATACAAAAAGCCACTAATGTTGGACACTCAGTACAGAATGCACCCAAAGATCAGCGAGTTCCCCATAAAGAAAATCTACAACGGCGAATTAAGGAACGGTGTCACGGAGCAACAAAAGGCATGGCCTGGCGTGGAGCATCCTCTGTTCTTCTACCAATGCGATCTGGGGCCTGAGAGCAGAGTGAGAAGCACACAAAGAGACATAGTCGGATTCACGTACGAAAACAGACACGAGTGCCAAGAGATCGTGAAGATCGTCCAAATACTAATGCTGGACAAGAAAGTCCCGCTGGAGGAGATAGGTGTCGTGACACCGTACTCCGCACAACGTGACCTGCTATCTGAGGTCTTGACCAAAAATATAGTCATCAACCCCAAACAAGTCTCCATGGAACAAGAATACGACGAAATCGAACTATTTAACGCGGCCGGCTCGCAAGGAGCCAGCAGCTTGCAGAACAATGTTATCAACATCATCAACGGTCTGCATGTCGCCACCGTGGATTCCTTCCAAGGCCACGAGAAATCCTTTATAATCTTTTCCTGTGTCAGAAACAACAGCGACAACAAAATCGGATTCCTGCGCGATAAGAGAAGGCTGAACGTGGCCTTGACAAGAGCCAAGCACGGCCTGATTGTGGTCGGTAACAAAAATGTCTTACAAAACGGTGACCCGCTGTGGAGAGACTACATCGCCTACCTCGAGGAGCAAGACGTCATATTTACCGACCTTGCAGCCTACTAGTCGGCTAAATAAGGAAAAACACACGCTGTTTATGTATTGATAGCGCAAAACGGAAATAGATAGACATAGACACAAACACGAATATAGATATAGATACAAAATGACAATATAAACCAGTAAATCGAAATCAAGAAGAAAAAAAAGGGGCGGAAGCGTAGCCACGTGACGGGCTTCCTATCTCTCGAAAGCGGAGGGCCCATTTCCGGAAGCCGCCGTTCTAGGCTCGGAGCCAAAACAGGAAGCCGCCGCAACCGGGCTTCCTCTATGTGGGCGGGGCGCGGGGAGAGGAGGCGAAAAGCAGAGAAAAGCGGAAAATAAGAAAAAAACAAAAAAAAACAGGGGTAAGCGGAAAGACACGCTCGTCCGCGCGCAGCAAAAAGGAAAAAGGAAAAGGGAACTCTTTATTATTGGACCTTGAAACTGAAACTGGAACAAAGTGTAACATAAAACCGTGTGATTTCTATAAAAATAACCTACTGTTTTTTTACTCTTAAAATTGATAGCGCAAGCAAGTGTTAAAATCAAAGCAAAGCAAAGAACCCCAAGATAACAATGTCAACCAGTCGTGAAGATTCCGTGTACTTAGCCAAGTTGGCTGAACAGGCCGAACGTTACGAAGAAATGGTCGAAAACATGAAGGCCGTAGCCTCCTCCGGCCAAGAGCTCTCCGTTGAAGAACGTAACTTGTTGTCCGTTGCCTACAAGAACGTTATTGGTGCCCGTCGTGCTTCCTGGAGAATCGTATCCTCTATCGAACAGAAGGAGGAGTCTAAGGAGAAGTCCGAACACCAGGTCGAGCTGATTCGCTCGTACCGTTCGAAGATCGAAACTGAACTTACCAAGATCTCCGACGACATTTTATCCGTGCTAGACTCTCACCTGATTCCATCCGCCACCACCGGTGAGTCCAAGGTCTTCTACTACAAGATGAAGGGTGATTACCACCGTTATTTGGCCGAGTTTTCCAGTACTGACGCCAGAGAAAAGGCCACTAACGCTTCTTTGGAGGCCTACAAGACCGCTTCTGAGATTGCTACCACAGAGTTGCCACCAACCCACCCAATCCGTCTGGGTTTGGCCCTTAACTTCTCCGTCTTCTACTACGAAATTCAAAACTCCCCAGACAAAGCCTGTCATCTGGCCAAACAAGCCTTCGACGACGCTATTGCCGAGTTGGACACTCTATCCGAAGAATCATACAAAGATAGCACACTGATCATGCAACTGTTAAGGGACAATTTGACTTTATGGACTTCAGACATGTCCGAATCAGGCCAGGCTGAAGACCAACAGCAACAACAGCAGCAGCAGCCTGCTGCTGCCACTGAGGGTGAAGCACCAAAGTAAGTATTCCGATAAATGTAAAGAAAAACTATTAAAAAAGAAAAAAAGAAATGGGGGTGTAATAATCTATAGTTCATTATTACCATTATATATCTATATCTATATATGTATATAACAGCAACTTGCACACGCACTCACGCACTCACGCATGCACGCGTGGCTGTGTTGTGTGTGTATGAGTGTGTTACTTGAATTATATCTTTTGACGTGTATATTTACCTCTCTTCTGATTCAACCACCTCTCCTCGCTACCCGGGTGAGCGTCGCATCATGACTCCCGACATAATCCCCTTTGGTATAACAAGAAACAACTCCACTCTCATATCAGCAAAAGTTTTACTCTCGCTACGTCTGAAGCTTTACAAGTACATATAGAGCAATAACAAGGGAGACGTTTGTGCCAATGCTTGCTGCTTCATTCAAACGCCAACCATCGCAATTGGCCCGTGGGCTGAGAAGTGTCCTGTACACTTCCACCAGATTAAGCCATGTTCGTACTATGGCAACTTTAAAGACAAACGATAAAAAAGCACCTGAAGAAATTGAGGGCACGGACACTGTGCAAATCGAGTTGCCCGAGTCCTCTTTTGAATCGTACATGCTGGACCCTCCAGACTTGTCCTACGAGACTTCCAAAGCCACTTTATTGCAAATGTATAAAGATATGGTCATCATCAGAAGAATGGAGATGGCTTGCGACGCCTTGTACAAGGCCAAGAAAATCAGAGGTTTCTGCCACTTGTCTGTCGGTCAAGAAGCTATTGCCGTCGGTATTGAGAACGCCATCACAAAACTGGACACCATCATTACATCCTATAGATGTCATGGTTTCACCTTCATGAGAGGCGCCTCAGTGAAAGCCGTCCTGGCTGAGTTACTGGGCAGAAGAGCCGGTGTCTCCTTTGGTAAAGGTGGCTCCATGCATCTTTATGCTCCAGGGTTCTACGGTGGTAACGGTATCGTGGGTGCTCAAGTTCCTTTGGGTGCAGGTTTAGCATTTGCTCACCAGTACAAGAACGAAGACGCCTGCTCTTTCACTTTGTATGGTGATGGTGCCTCCAACCAAGGCCAAGTCTTTGAGTCTTTCAATATGGCCAAGTTATGGAACTTGCCTGTTGTGTTTTGTTGTGAGAACAATAAGTACGGTATGGGTACTTCTGCCGCAAGATCATCTGCCATGACCGAATATTTCAAGCGTGGTCAATACATCCCAGGTTTGAAAGTCAATGGTATGGATATTTTAGCCGTCTACCAAGCATCCAAGTTTGCCAAGGACTGGTGTTTATCTGGTAAGGGTCCTCTTGTTTTGGAATACGAAACCTATAGATACGGTGGCCATTCCATGTCCGACCCTGGTACCACATACAGAACCAGAGACGAAATTCAACACATGAGATCCAAGAACGACCCAATTGCTGGTCTCAAGATGCATTTGGTCGATTTAGGTATTGCCACTGAAGGGGAAGTCAAAGCTTACGACAAGGCCGCTAGAAAATACGTTGACGAACAAGTCGAATTAGCCGATGCTGCTGCTCCTCCAGAAGCTAAACTATCTATCTTGTTTGAAGATGTCTACGTGAAGGGTACAGAAACCCCAACTTTAAGAGGTAGAATTCCTGAAGATACTTGGGACTTCCAAAAGCAAGGCTTCGCTTCTAGGAATTAATTGCAAGGAAACAACTAGTAGAAAATAACAACAATAATACTATGATAGTAAATACTCATTTTCAGAACTACCATTCTATAGCAACAAATATAAGTCAAGTATATTTTAACTGTATATCGAAAATATTGCTCTTTTTATGTACTTCCTTTTTCATCACTTTTCCCCTCATACAACAGGAGAACACTATTTTCAAAACACCGAAAATAGCCGCCCTAGTACCAGCTTTTTGTATAAAGGGAAGGCAGGTTTGGCTAATGTATCCTTTTCGTTCCTTCACTTTTCACATATCCTTTCTGCATCTTGGTCTTTTGAGTCAAACAACAAATCACCCAAAGTCATGTCTGTTACAGGAACTGAAGTTGATAGCGATACAACAAAAAATATTCTTAGCGTGGATGAATTACAAAACTACGGTATTAATGCCTCGGATCTCCAAAAATTGAAGTCAAGTGGAATCTACACTGTTAATGTATGTTACAATAAACACTTTCGTGTACGTAGCTTTTTTTACTAACTTTTAAATGGGAAGTGAATTGCCCTCTGGAGATAGACCGTTCTGTCTACAACACGAAGACATCTTTGTAGAATCAAAGGGCTGAGTGAGGTCAAAGTAGAAAAAATCAAGGAAGCTGCCGGTAAAATTATTCAGGTGGGTTTTATTCCCGCCACTGTCCAATTGGACATTAGACAACGTGTATTTTCATTATCAACCGGATCCAAACAATTGGATTCTGTTCTTGGTGGTGGAGTAATGACAATGAGTATTACTGAAGTATTTGGTGAGTTTAGGTGTGGTAAAACACAGATGTCTCACACTTTATGCGTTACGACACAACTTCCAAGGGAAATGGGTGGAGGTGAAGGTAAAGTGGCATATATTGATACAGAAGGTACTTTTAGGCCCGAAAGAATCAAACAGATTGCTGAAAGCTACGACCTTGATCCTGAATCATGCTTAGCAAACGTTTCTTATGCTAGAGCCTTGAATAGCGAACACCAAATGGAGCTTGTAGAACAATTGGGTGAAGAACTAAGTTCTGGAGATTATCGTTTGGTGGTTGTGGACTCAATAATGGCTAATTTTCGAGTTGATTACTGTGGTAGAGGTGAACTGAGTGAAAGACAGCAGAAGCTAAATCAWCATCTCTTTAAATTGAATAGATTAGCGGAAGAATTTAACGTCGCAGTATTTCTGACTAACCAAGTTCAATCCGACCCAGGTGCTTCTGCCTTATTTGCATCTGCAGATGGCAGAAAACCGATTGGTGGGCACGTCCTGGCACATGCTTCAGCAACAAGAATCCTGTTGAGAAAAGGTCGTGGTGATGAAAGAGTCGCTAAATTACAGGATTCTCCAGATATGCCTGAAAGAGAGTGTGTTTACGTGATCGGTGAAAAAGGTATTACGGACGCAAGTGATTAGATCATTGGAATTTTATTTAATGAAGGTTACATAGCTGGTTTTTATGAAACTTTTTTTTTTAATTTGTATTATTAATGTTTTGGGAAAGTTTTTCGTTTTTAGAATATTTGAAAAGTATTGTTAGAAGAAAAGTATTGCACACATTATTTAAATGCATATATAAGAAACCTAAAAATTACTTAACGCCATACACCGCTGTCCAAAGTCCTAACAGATGACATATTTTCGAAATCAAATGACTGAAGCTGCTCATCATTTTCTTCAGTGAACAAGTCGTTTTCAGGTACGTTATCCAGATATCTCAATGGGCTAGTATAAGCAATYGAGGGGTAAGTATAAAAAAATGTACGTTCCTCTTTTAGCTGAAAGAATCCCAAGTAATCCTTAGAAAACAAATAATATAAAATATAATCCCGCTTTCTAACAAGGCCTTTCAACTCTTGATATTCTAATTCTCGTTCAAACATCGGATATGTACCGGCAATTTCGTCGGTTATTATAGCTTCAATAATGGCTTCGTAATCATCAGGTTCGATTCTATTTTCGTAGTTGTATAGGTGATAAAAAGGGCCACAGTCATAACCGCGATCACATTCTTCGATAACAAGATCTGAATCAGATTGTAAATGTATTATGTTTTTCGGTGTAATGGTAGTGTTGGGCCCTGATATTTTTTCTATAGACGGGGATTTTGGTATATAATCAAGGTTAACGTCAGTTAATTCCCCAGGTTCTAAACCTATACCGACTTCACATCTGGTAGACTTTTCGAAGTTAACCGGAACCGGAAATTGCTTCGTTTTTTTTTCGTCCAGATATTTTCTATGATTGAAGTTCAAATTACGAAGCCTTATATTATCAGGTTTGTTGTATTCTGTCACAGCCTTTTCCTTTATAAAAAGGTTATTTGATTTCTTGTKTAGGGGAAGATGTGTTTGATTTTCATCTTGTTGCACCTTCTCACCGACATTCATTTTGCCACTATGTCTAGACACCTTTATTTTCGAAACTTCCTATAGTAATTAAAAACTAAACGAGTACAAGTGATAACCATCATCAAAGGAACCCACACCACAATAACAGTATCGCTACAATTCTCTTAAGGTGCTTTTTATATTTTCTTTTTGTTTCTCTATGCTCTCTTTGTGGCATCCCATACACTAGGCGACTTCCTAATAGGAGACGAAAAACATAAAAGCCAAACACACTAGGAAAAGAAATCGAAGGTTTATGCTTGCGAGACTGTTCATATGGTGCGCCGGTTTGACACACTTGAGAATGGTTTCGAAACCTATTTCTCTAAGACGTTACTGGATTTCATCAAATTACCAATATAATCTTCCAAATAATCATTTTCTTGTTTGAGGTGCTCACAAACCTCCTGCTGTTCCAATGTCTTATTCCAGAGCAGATCTAAAGTATCTTTCAAAAGTTTGGTTTGACGCACTAACTTCTCATTTTTCGTTTTAACTTCCTTATCGCTAACGTTGGCTTCAAAAGATAATTGGGTACTGACTGGTAAATCGCTGCTAGTGTTTTCTGCAGACATTATATCCTGATATTTTCTATTGGTACTATTGATTCAGGTCTTTCTGAATTGACGATTAACGCAACGAGTTTATGGTAGGTCCAGGCTTTTGAATGATTGAATTCCGCGCTTCAATTCTCTTGAGAACTTAAAAAAAATGGTCTCTAGCGGGATCGAACCGCTGATCCCCGCGTTATTAGCACGGTGCCTTAACCAACTGGGCCAAGAGACCAGGAATTTATGGGATAACCTGCGTCTAACTCAACTTGTGTCTACAAAAAGCCATGAGGTGTAAGTACACACTAGAGACCCAACGAACCGTTGATGATCATTATGTTTCATGCTGGAATAAGTAACTAAGGATACACACTTATTCGAATAAAATGGAGTAAATAATTTTTTGGAGTGCGTGATGATGGACATTCTCTAACGCGATACTAATCATGTTGGAGTAAGTGATTGCAAACATCCTTGAGATGATACTGATTATATTGGAGTAGATAATTCTAATTATAAAATTTACCCCAGTAATAAACATAGAGATTTATTAATCGACCAGAATGGCACACAATAAGATGAGTTATACTTGAGAATTTATTGTCCATGTTCGGAATCATGTCTGAACCATTGGCTTTCGAATAACCAGTCAGCGTGTGTATTATATACCTCTCTTTTATATTTTAGGATTCAACTGCTTATTCTTGCCCATTACCACTTACTAAATATCAATTATCAATAAGTTAGAGATACAACTCACAGCTTTTTGACATGCTATCTGTTGGAACAAGATTCAACTATTGTCCATCTATTACTATTATATACGGTGTTAAAAGATGACATAAATTACAAGACCAGTAAGTTAAGATTTAAAGTGTCGTCGAAATTAATGGAAGCTGAAGCGCAAGGATTGACATTGTAATAGGATCAATGAATGACAACATATAAAAAGAGGAACAGAATCATATATAATATTATGCAAAATTATTGATTCCTTTCTGTGGATCCCTAAATCCATGAGGAGAATCTCTAGTATAATCTCTATACATAATATTATAACATTAAGAAATAATGGAATCCCAAAGATCATCATACAATTTGAATGGTTATTACTATCTGTAACAATCGAGGAGTCCGTCACTAGTGGTCCATGAGAGCGAGCAGCTTACATATATAAACAGTGACATCTATAGGGTCACAATCGAACTAGATACGTAAGACAAACAAGAACAGCTAATGTTTATACCAACAGTTCCTTCAGTATTTCGATAGACGAGAAGAACTTGAAACGATCGAAGCTACTTTGGCTTCGAGTCTAATTTACTTTCAAATTCGGTAACTCTACCGTCTTGAGTTAAACACTTTTATACGCTTACTATGCCCAACTGCTATACCATGCTATCGCATATTTCCTAGCAATACAAAATTTGCATACAGCAAAGGTTAGCTCTCGCGAATCTCTTTAGTCGTGTCCTGTAAACTTTTGCGTTAAAAGCTTACTGGTTATATCGCTGAAGGATAAATTTTCGATGAGGCCCCTTAAGAGAAAATGAAGTCAGATTGTGAACTATTAAGGATTCATGAATAATGCAAAAAAAAAAAAAGACCTATCGACAAAGGTGGAAGAAGAGCAAGGATGTTCAAGAAAACTATATTAGGGCAGTTGAGAAGGTATACAAATGGTGTTGTATTCAAAACGGCCTCCAAACCTAAAAGAAAATGGATTCCATGGACCATTTTCGGCGGAAGTTTCCTTGGGGGATGGTACTTAACGCAACATATGACATTCATGGATCTTCTCGCTTATTGGAAATATGATGCTCTGCCAAAAAATGCAGATGAAGTGGTCAAGTATCATGCAAATTTGAATCAACGTTTGAATGGTTTATCTATTGTGAAACAATTAGAGGAAGCCGGATTTGTACAAGTGATTGCCCCTGAAGAGAAAAACTTGTTAGTGTCAAAGGCATTGAATACACCAGGCGGGATTGCCATACCACCAAGAATTTATTATAGTCCAAGTAGACGTGAAACTATCGGGATATACCATTTAGGTATGAAGCTAACAGGTTATCCCTTTTTAATTCATGGTGGAATCCTAGCAACAGTAATTGAAGACTTAATGAAAGAAGCCATTAGACTGGAAAAGGGGACAGAAAATATAAATCAAGAAACGAAGGATCTGAGCGTTTCATACAAGTTCCCCACATTAGCCAATCAGTTTGTTGTGGTAAGAACAACAGATCTCGAGAAATATGGAAACAAGACTAAACTAAAGGCAGAATTGATGGACCAAAGTGGCAACAGAACGTTAGTCAAAGCGACTGCTACATTTTCTAGTCAATAGGGAGAGCATCTCGAAAAAAAATAGACCAGATTGTCTGTTTATATTTATACAGTAGCTGTACATGTAAATAATAATATATATAAGGCTATTTAACCCAATGTATGGATCCATCTCCACATACTATACAGTCCATAGGGAAATCATGTTTCTCCAAAGGAATAGGCGCAGTCACTTGTTCTACAAGGCATAACCCAACTAGAAGTGGTTTATGGCCATCATGTACTATCTTATACCGTTGAAAGAAATCATCATAGTACCCAGCACCGTGGCCCATCCTTGCACCGGTTTTGAGATCAAATGCCACCCCAGGCACCAAAACAAGATCCAAATTGGTGGCTTCCTCAAAGTGGGGTTCAGGCTCCTTTAATTGATATGGACCTTGGGGCTTCAAATCACGTACCATTGTCAAACTAGTCATTCGATGGAATATTAAATGTGGATGATGGTCATCCCGTAATTTGAAATGCTTGGATTCGGAAGTATGTGTGCATCTTGGCAAAAAAACCTCTTTTCCATCATCAAATAGGTTCTTGATGATTTCTCCGGTTGTTACTTCTCCTTTATCCATGCTCATATAACATGCTACACTTTTAGTGTGAGTGGAAGCAATTAATGACCGTACTACTTGAGATATAGCATGTGATTCTGTAGCGATAGTATCGTAATCAAGGGCCCTTATCGCCCTCTTGATTTGCCGTCTCAATATTTGTTTGGTGGCCATCGAGTCCTATCAGGCACTTGCTGAGGTATGAGTGAAGTGTTTTTTGTCATTTCATTGATCAACAATTATCCGAAATAGTAGCTTTAAAAAAGTGAATTTCCAAAATAATATATATGTTTAACTGACCAAGAAAGTAATTTTGTCTATAAATGTATAAGCATATGCGACAATAAAGCTCATTAATGCCCTTGTGAGGAGCTCACCACTGTACAAAATTAATTTCTATGAGAAGTTACAGTATGGCAGGGCAAAACGATATTCCGAGAAAGTTGTTATGATCTGCCTTACAATAGTGATGACGTGATGACGTGGTTTGTAGTTTCGAGTTACTGTAGTTGTTTTGAAGGTTTAATCACACTGCAAGAAAAAATTGTTTGGAAGATTAACAGGGCTAAACACACATCTGGTCTATGCTCACATTGACATTAAACAAATAATACATCTAGCATTTTGAGGATATGCATAACAATTCATTGAACTGGGCAAATAATCGGATTCCACAGCAATCCATATATGGTTCAAATATTTTTGCGAGATGTTGGTTAAAGAAATCAACAAGAGGGGAATAAAGGAATACTAGTGTTTGAATTTACAATCCGTCGCAAACTCATAGGCAATAAAGCCGATTGTGTGGTAGGTACCGATACTTATGACTCCAGAAATGCTACTCGTTATTAGAAGAAATTCTCATCTTTTTGCTTGTTCAAGACATATCTGTGGAATATTACTGAGCAATCCCACTGCGGTCAAGCTCGATGCAGTAGGTTTTCATTGTTACAGTATCAAAAAAAGCATCAAATATTCAATGGACCACCGGAGATTTTGGCCAATGTACAGGAATAAGGGAAACTACGAAAAGCCTTTACAAGTCTTTTGGCAAAAAATATTGCCTCTCTTTTAGAAATGGCTAACTAAAACTTTTAGTGGGCATATGGGAAAAAGACGCTGATCAAGATTTTTACCTGATCGTAAATTTTTCACTAACAAGAGAAAAGTTAATGAAAAAGAGCTTCCCAGGTATGCATTTTATTAAGTAACGTCACAGTTCAAACAAAGGAGACTTAAGTACGACCGTATTAAAGAACGATCAAGGCTTCGAATTGCAAGAATTCGAAAAATTGCATCTTTTCTTTTATATTAGTGGTTCACTATTTTCTTTAAGTTCGCTAATCCTGGGATAATATACCACCTCGGATTATCATAAGGATTATATCTTTATACGTAATATATAATAATAAATAGATTTTTTTATGACACCTTTAGAAAGAGGCAGACATATAAATATATTCAACAATCAATATGTAAACTATATTCAGTAGTCCTTTCATATGTGAATATTACCATTATTGATTCTTAATAGAAAAAGATATAAAATAATAATGGTAAATGAAGTAATCAAATGTATTATAATAATATCAGTAACATTTTATTTGACGAACAGTCACACCGTTCCTAGCTTTTACAACCGGAGGAAATGTTGAGTCGACATCGAGGGCTTTAAAGCTCAAGGCAAAGAAAGGGACAACCAAATAGCAGAATAAAGACATCAAGCCAGACCAATACGGTGTTGGTTGTCTTTCTCGTCTGGTAATAATAATTTTTTTAAACGTAAAAATGTACGCTTTCATGCATACTTTATAACAATCCGTAGATAAATTGAGCCGCTTCTGAATTTAGACCTACAAATCATTTTAAGAACGATTCATAAATAGTTCAAAGAGTTCACCTTAGCATTATATGTTAATGGCGTCGTTTATGCTACTCATTGCCAGATGGCTACAGCTTTTTAGGGGTTCGTAGTAATGATTACTGATGGCCTCTTCAAATAACGTCAATAATATTTGTATAGGAAATACCTCCAGGTAAACTAGAGGGGCCAATAGATAATGAACCGTGATATTTCTATATGTACCTATATGGTAAATTGTATCATTAACGGCATAACCGAAAGAAGAGGTTAAAATTTTGACAACTTGCCAGGCAGTGGTTTCGCTGGAAATATTGAAATGATCTGTTATTGAAGATATGAAATCCCTCTATTTCTGACTAGCTGGTATTGACAATCAAGGAATAATTCAATTCTCAGGCCATGGTAAATTTTTGAGCAAAAATAACAGAACAAAACAGTTGGCCGCCTTCATAGTCTCGCGGGTGTGATCAATCTAGTTGCGTTATTGCAGACCCTTGAAATTTCATAATTGAGCGTTTTATGCCTTATAGGCAAGGCCCTTATGGTGCTAAACCTTACCGTGCAAAATATGCAGCCAACTTTTCAATTAGCGCAGACGGAGATCCCAAGGCTATTACTTAGCAATAAAGGGAAGTGACAGCAAATACAACGGGAAGAGACATCTTTGCAGAAAACAATTCGGTTTCGACTTTCAAACTGTTTACAGTAGCCAAAGATTAGTGGGTTTTTATTCATCTATCGTAACCTGACTATCGAGCGTCAAAGATATTACAGAAGTAAACTAAACGACACATTCATTGAGAAATGTCCGCTAAAAGGCAGTATACGCTAAGAGATATACATTATCGCCGAACGTTCAAGATATCAATGAAAACTAAAGCTAGTAAATAAATAAGTTTAATAAATTACAAACAACCAAATAAATAAGAAAGCGCACGTACTTGGATCATATATATAACGCTAGTTTTCTATCCTTTAATATTCGTAGGCTTGCTTCAAGATAGCAACAACTTGTTCTTTGGTGAATTGAACTGGGTTGGTCACGTGGCAAGCATCTTTCATAGCGTTTTCAGCCAAGATACCGAAATCTTCGGTCTTGACACCCAAATCCTTTAAGTTTCTTGGGATGTTCATAGTTCTATTGAAGGCGTGCAAAGCCTTGATGGTCTCTTCTGGAATTGCTTGTGAGGCACCAACATGCAAAGCAATTTCACCTAATCTCTTCTTAGCTTTTGGACATTCCATGTTGAATTCCTGGACGTGAGGCAACAAGACAGCGTTACAAACACCATGAGGCAAATGGTAGAAACCACCAAGTTGATGAGCAATGGCGTGGACGTAACCTAGAGAAGCATTGTTGAAAGCCATACCTGCCAAGTATTCGCCGTAACACATATCAGTTCTGGCCTTCTTGTCAGAGCCGTCGTTGTAAGCGTTAACTAAACTTTCTTGAATCAAATCAATACCCTTTAGAGCACATGCATCAGTTATTGGGTTAGATGCAGTTGAAACAAAAGCTTCGATACAGTGAGTCAAAGCATCTAGACCAGTGGCAGCAGTCAAAGCAGGTGGCAAACCAAACATGGTAGATGGATCGTTGACAGCAACAGCCGGGGTGACGTTGTTGTCAATGATGGCCATTTTCACCTTCTTTTCTTCGTTGGAGATAATGGTGAATCTGGTCATTTCAGAAGCGGTACCGGCAGTAGTGTTGATGGCAAAAAGTGGCAAAGCAGCCTTCTTGGATCTGTTGAGACCTTCGTAATCCCCAATGTCACCCCCGTTGGTAGCTAACAGAGCAATAGCTTTAGCATTGTCGTGAGCAGAACCACCACCGATGGAAACAACGATTTCAGAGTCTTGTTTCTTCAAAACCTTCAAACCGTCCAGGACGTTACCAGTGTTTGGGTTTGGTTGGGTTTGGTCGTAGACAGCAACGTCCAAACCACGTTCTTCCAACATTTTTTGGACTCTACCGGAGAGACCAATAGCGGCAATACCAGGGTCGGTAACAATCAAAGCCTTTTTGTACTCCTTGTTCTGGATGAAATCAGCAGTTTCTTCTAGAGCACCTTCACCGAAGAAAGAGATTGGCGGAATGTAAAAACCAGTAACGGAAGACATTTTTCTCAATTGAGTATAACCTGTAGCAAAAGTAAGCTTCTTGTTGACGGTTCTTTTAATAGAGGTAGAGAAAAAATGTGTTATCCCAGTCCTCAAAGGATTGGCAAAGGCATTGATTCCTTTATACATATCGATGTCTTGCCCTTTCTTCTTGTTCAACGAAATAAAGTACCCTAATGGCAAGAGATATACAAGTATACTGTAAAATATCGATTGATTTATTACAAGTCGATCGATTTGAACATCAAACATATCATATGTACCTCGCAATGCATGAACTAATTCGAGGCTGCTTGTTTTGTGTTCTGATTAGTGGAACCCACTGCAACCATGCTACCGTCCTGGTCAGAGATACGGCTGAAAAATATGAGCGTATGAGCATCATCATTCCAACCAACAGCTGACCACATCAGAAATCAGTTGGAAGTCTCCGGGAGTTTTCAGAGCGCCGAAACCAACATTCAATCAGCTGCCTCAACCAGCAGCTGTTGCCTAACCATGAAGGTTTATTTAAGTACTTCAATTTTTCAAAATCGATCGATGACCTCCTAAATTATGCGCATAGCGATCAATCAGCTGATTTAACAGCAAAAGAAAAAAACCTTTGTACGGAAGAATCTATAACGCAGAATATGACCGTGCCGCATGTCACAAACACACAAAAGCCAAGGGAATTCTTATTTGTTGTTCTATCGCTGATGGAGTTAAAAATGTAAACGACGGCCACGCCGGTCCTGTGATGATTCTTCAAGGCGGAAGTTCTTGTTTATAGTTTTGGTTTTTCCGAGACGAATTTCTGATGAGGCACAGCATCGGTGGAGATAGTAAATAGTACCTAGCACTAGAAGAAGATGACAATGCATTTTTTTCCTTTATTCTACTACTGAGGGGTGCTGAAGAGAAAGGTAAAGGGAAAAGTTCTCAATTGAGTAAAACTTTCGTACGGTGGTTTGCAAATCAATGTTCACAAGATACTCACAAAGAAATTCCGGTTATTTTGCTTGTTTAGTATGATAAGGAAAAATAGGCTTTTCATATCAGTTACACTATTACTGGTTCTGTTACTGATTTACTATTTACAAGTGGGTTCGTTGGTGCAGACGCAGAATAGCAATAATGATCGTTGCCTGCATTATTATGAAGCTCTTGAATCTGGATGGTCGAATAGGTTCTTCGGCGTAAATCAAGAAAGTTTGGCTCCTGGAAAGGACGTGGTTCAATTAGTGACAAGAATCAATATTTTTTCTAGATGTTTACAGCAGACTAGTAACCGTGATGCTCAACTTCTACGAGATATTGAGAAGAGGCTATTTCCGTATTTAAATTTCAGAGGATTAGAAACAAATGAAATCAACTTCTGGCCCACTCATACAAGATGGAATGGTGAAATTTATCATGCCTCTGCGTTAGAGTTTGGCCATAGAAACGGTCATTTTATTCGTTCTAGGCCCATCAAGTATGATTCAGATCTGTCTTTTTGGGAGAATTGGCTGCAAACTGCAACGCAGACTGGTTCAAGAGGTATAGTTATTAGTGCTTCTGATGTACAGTTGGATGAGACACTGAGACTGTTAAAGGTTTTAAGATCCATCAAAAATAATTTTCCTATAGAAATTGTTTACAACGGAGATCTAAGTCAAGACGCTATTAAATCATTAGTCAAATATGCCAGGAATCAGAACACCCCGGAGTATCCGGCTCAAGAAATATGGTTTTTGAATGTGCATAGTATGTTGAATCCGGGATATTCCGACAACTTCGTAACATATTCCAACAAATGGCTGGCATTGATTTTCTCATCCTTTGAGATTCCTATCTTACTGGATTCTGATACTGTACCTTTCGTCTCAATAGACACGTTTTATAACTTAGAAGAATTCCAAAGAACCGGGGTTTTATTTTTCAAGGATCGGATAATATCCGATGATCTCTTTGAACCATCTCAAGTAGAAGTTCTGAAGGAAGTTATATATGGGTGTATTGGACTTAATTTGACGGATGAATCAACTGTACATGACAGGATTGTTAATCACATAAAGGATCCAACGGTTGTCCAAGTGCTAGAAAACATGCTGATTAAGAAGTATAAGCATCATCTGGAAAGCGGCCTGGTAATATTGGATAAAGGTAGGCACCTCTTCAGTATGCTTACTTCTTTGGCCTTACAATTCTCTCCAATTGCGGAATACTTCCACGGTGATAAAGATTGGTTTTGGCTAGGTGCGTTATTGTCAAACAACCCTTTTACATTCTATCCTGTGGATGCGTCAAATATCGGTCAACTGGGGAACGTCATCTCAAAGGAAACCACTGGCGAATTTTACCAAATATGTTCTGTGCAGCTGTCCCACACAGACAAAGATGGATCATTGCTATGGCTAAATGGAGGTCTTAACGTTTGTAAAAAAGCCTCGTGGGAATATGATTATGAGCATAGCCAGAGACTAACTGCTAATTTCCAAGATGCGGAAGAATTACGCAAATATTACCAATCACCAGTGCAACTGGAAGGGATTATAATACCAGACACTGATATATCGGGATGGGTCAAATCGGGTGAATGTTTCTTATTCAACTACTGCACGCTATTCAAAGAAGGACAATATGGAAAGGTAATTAAGTTTACTGGTACCGAGAAACGCCGTTTTTCACAAATCGTAGGCGTTTGGAATGAACAAATTTCTTAAGGTCATAAAAACTATTCTGTATATCTACTAAAAAATAAGTTGGGCAGCCTATTACAATTAGATTTACGCCTTCCGAAAGCTAGCTATTATATTGTGATACTTAGTATTGTACAACTTCACTCATTCCCTGGCAAAAGTCTTTTTAGTATTTAGTAGGTTCCCTGATGATGTTGATACGTTTGTCATATTGTTCATGAAATATTCTATACGGCATATTTTTTTAACGTAATACAACTGTCCAACGAACATTTTTCTGTGACCGAAACACACTAACCAATTGAATGACAACTTTTACATATTTTTTGTATACCGGAGAATCATCTTTTTATTTTAGCTCATAAAGCTTTTGAGTTGTCAAGACAAAGAATATTGGGGCGACGGTTCCAAACATCAGCGTCCAAATGTGTTACTTGAACGGTTCGCAAATTTTCTTTTCACTAAAGTTATTGAGATGTGTATTAAAAAAATAAATATTTGAGTACGGACTCGTAATAAAAAAAAGCTGAAGCAAATCAGAGTCATTCAAAGTAAAATAGTGAACTTTTAAAGACATCATTATTTGTTATTTGAATACCTCCTGGCTTGGAAGGGCATTAGCAGAACGATTTTAAAGAAAATTCTTGTTAGGGGAAATGCTGATCAAAATTGAATAGAAGACGCTATTCCAATCGAGGATCTAGAAAAAACCAGCTTCTAGAGGACAAACAGCCTTTAACTGCATCGGAAAACAGTAATTTGGCAACACATTACCTTAACCAAAATATGCGACTGTAGCGTATAACGTAAAATAGAAGCAAAACTATGTTCATATGACCCAACTCAAACACCATAACCGGCGATTTTTAGCCATTGACTAATCAAACCCATTACTCCTGAAGTATTGCATCGTTGGTCCAAGAGCTATTACCAATTTCATTGCTAATAGTATTCGCAGAAAAGACCACATCTTTACCAGTGCATTAAATCCTACAGGTGTACCCGATAGTGATGGAAAAAAGAGGAAAAAGCTCGCTGTCTCATTATTTGCAATAGTGGTCAATGTTGGAACGAACATCGAGCCCTGCGCGAACCAGAGCCAATAAACGTGGAGTGACCCAAAAACGTTCCATTTCGAGCAAACCCCCATAAAACAGTAGCACAGATAGGATCATGTAAGCCTGCACAGGCGGAATTTGTCAAGTCAAATCTGATGGCTGTCGCAGCGGAGAGCAGAACGCTATGAAAACGCATGCTATGGTTGTTATTCTTAGACGCTTTTTCAGATCAAATAAAAGCACCATCGAAAGAACTGATCATTCATTTAAGATCAAATTTCAGATATTCACATATTAGGTGTTACTCATTCATTCATGCTGTACTCCTCGACAAGTGCGCTTTTTTTTTTAGTGTTCAAGTGCAACTTTTAATTTGTATCGTGCCTACTTCATGCTTTTTTGAGGGCCTCTTTTTGAAAGAGCTCGAAAAAGACGGATGACCTGGCATCTCAGTATAACGTCCATACGATTTTTGTATTCATCGAGAAGGAGTTAGAATGTGGAATGCATAAATAGTCATTCAGATATTCAAATAGCACACTTGCAGAACTGAATCCTTAGCGGTCAGTTTGGTTATGTTGCTGTTCGACTCACCGTTACTCCTAATAACGTGGGGTACGAATACTCAATTGGCCTTGCTTCAAGTATACTGTAGTTAGAAACAACAGTACATGGTCGAACGGTGAACAAGCAACTAATTCTCCGGGATATTTTCCAGTGACAGGTTCCATTCTTACGTAACCTATAACTTAATATCAGGGTGCCTTCTTTCCAGACTTTTGCCGTAGGGCGGGTTTCTGCGAGAATTACTCCGCCGTGCAAATAACGTTTTTTCCCCTTTTTTTGACCGGATTTGCCCTTTCTTCATCATTTGTGGGGAAACCTCTACTCAAAAAGGCCTAAGCAGCTCACCATCTAGACCATGGCCCCCATGCCCCACGGAGAAATAAACACCACTGCCGCTTGGAAGGGTAGCATCAAAAGATACTAAAGCCCCCAAGTTTCATCTTGCTCTATTGTGACAGAGATAGCATCTGCAGAATCAAGGACTCACACTATTGCTTCTCCTTGTAATACGTCGTGCCCTAGCTTGACCACTCACCAGGAAATACTTTTCCAAAAGCAGTGATCTTTTGATTCGAGAGCACGTTCAGTCAAATAGTTTAGAAACAAGATGATTTTACGATAGAACTTCACAATACTAAACGTCGGAGTTTCGAATGTGCTCTTCAGCGATCAACAGCAAGACTACGCTGAAACCACAGTTATCTCAGAACTCCGCTTGATTAAGTGTATTATAGTTGCATTCGAAGAGGGGACCCGAACCAGCATAGCCACTGGAAAAAGACTCCCAGAAAACAAAGAACGGATAATCCGGCTTTCCCAAAACGGTGCTATTCGGATAACTAAATGCCGTTGTTCCTGTCGCAGCGCTTCCCCACACATAATGACGCGTTTTTCTTCTTCCCCCCGGATTTTTAATAATCCGATTCTTCATATTTAACAACGTAAATACGGACTGCAGAAAAAAATGATTTCGAAGGTTTTCATTCGGTGAACAGAAAAATAAGCGTCTGACGTTTTTGCTTCGAGTATGAGTTTTGCCAAACAAGCGTGTGACTGCTGTCGTGTTCGTCGAATAAAATGTAACCGTGAAGAACCGTGTAATCGTTGTCTTGAGCACGATCTGAAATGCACCTATCTTCGAATGTTGAAAAAGAGAGGTCCGAAGTCCATTAGGACAAGAAGTTTGAAAAAAATAGCCTATATGCAGAGGSTCAGTGAGGATTACAGCACTATGGCTGCTCCAGGAGCATCCGCGAAAGTTCCAAAGGTGCTGATAGACCAATGTTTGAGGCTATATAGCGATAATTTATACGTGATCTGGCCTTTGCTCTCCTATGATGATCTTCACAAACTTTTGGACGAGAAATATGATAACTGTTCCGTCTACTGGTTTCTGGTAGCTCTCTCGGCGGCCACTCTTAGCGACTTGCAAACTGAAATGGAAACTGAAGAGGGTGTCTCCTTTACAGGAAATCAACTCTCCAGTCTCTGTATGTCATCACGCCAAGACTTTGACGATTTCAGTAGCTGCGACATATATAGAATCATGACCTACTACTGCTTACATCGTTGTTTTGCACGCTTTTCTGACACTACGGCTTCGTACAGACTTTATTCTGAAGCTATTGGCCTCATCAAGATCGCCAGATTCCACCGCGAAGAGACTTATAAATATCTCTCATTTGGTGAGCAGCAGCTTATACGGAAGGCGTACTACTTAATTCTTCTGACGGAAAGGTACTATTCTGTATACATTCATTGTGCGACCAGCCTGGATACCACGATATTTCCGCCGCAGCCCGAGATTGTAACTGATCCCCGGCTTTCCCTGGATAGTTTTCTCGAGGTGATCAGGGTCTTCACTGTGCCAGAAAAATGTTTCTATGATTCTTTAGCTACTGACTTTGCTAACGATTCTTGCACTGAAGACTCTTTGAAAAGGATATGGAAAGAGCTTCATACAGTATCACCCGAGGTAGAGCCGTGGTCCTACGGGTACATAGATTTTTTATTTTCCCGGCACTGGATAAGAACCCTGGCTTGGAAACTGATGTTTCAGGTAAAAGATAAACGAACCAAATTTCTTTCGAATACAGATAATGCCCACATACCAGTAGAGATTGCTAGGGATATGTTAGGCGATACATTCCTAACCCCGAAAAATTTCTATGACGTGCATGGCCCCGGAATACCTATGAAAACATTAGAAATAGCTAATGCATTAGTGGACGTTATCGGCCATTATGATCGAAATATGAAGTTGGAGGCTTGGAATGTTTTGAGCGACGTGGCCAAGTTTGTCTTCTCCCTGAATCACTGCGATAATATTATGTTCCAGAGATTTTCAACTAAATGTCAAAGCGCCCTTATTACTCTACCTATTACCAGACCGTTGCAACCAAACGGTGACTCTAAAGACGATACTGATATAATCCTTTAAAATATTTGTACGATATTTTAAGAGGTGGCAATTGCCGTAAGGCTAGTCTTTAAAMATTCTCTGCTGAACGAGAAACAAAAGCTCCTGGGATGTTTTTTATAGAAGAGTGCGTGATTGTCCATTCACACGCCTAKCGTAAAAATACGATGAGGAAGTCTTAGATAACCACATCTGGCTGTATGGAGTCAAATTTAAAACCGAGTTATCGGATTCATTATCCTTTGCACCCCGGCTGGATTTTTTGTATCGGTACCTTTTCWGTAGTGGAAAGTATGACTTAAGATTGGGTAAGATGGCCAGCTACTAATGTGGGTTTCGTTCAGCCTAAAGCAGGCAATCGGCATATCTCGAATGGGCAATACGTGTTTTCTGGGTTGTATTCTCCGTAATTATAGATGTACCAAAATTAGGGCRCTGGAGAAGTTCATAAAGCTGTCTGATAAAGTTGTCATCGAGAGCGTTGCAAATAAAAGCGTTGTACAGTAGTCTTACGTTTGTTAAAAATGCGTGGAAAATAGACGATATCAAAATGAATAAAAAAATACGGCAGTGGTGTTTTAACTCTTACTCCCTGAATGATCTGGTGAACTTTACGGAGGAATAAAGAGCCGTTAGTTCTTCAAGTTCATTTTCGACACTCCGAAGAAGGTCTTTTCTTTGATAAATGGGAACTTCAAATTTTTACATAAAACCAACGAAATACCTYAACCAAGTAATAAATAATAARGCTAATGTGCTAGGTATTTAATATATACACGGARAGTGATACCTTATCATCTGCTGCGCTAAGAGTCATCAATCCATTAGAGATGGGGTGCTTTGCTCTCTCTCCTCGGCGGAAGCTTTCATATCTTCCTTGGGATCTTTATGGTTGATTTCATCAGAGATTGCTTTGGCGGCGGCAAATGGGTCCACTTTTGTTGACTTGAATTTTCTTGCTGGAACTCCAAGTCTAAATAGTTCATTTATTTCAATAAAGGTTCTACCTGCGGTTTCGGGCAGATCAAAGACAGCCCAAATTAAAACAGCCAGGCAGAATCCTCCCCAGAAAAAGCCTGACTTGGCACCCCAGTTCCATTTCTCAGAGTTCAGTTGGTACAAAATCAAAACAGCRACTACGATATTTCCTATGTTGTACGCATTACGAGCTAAAATGATCGATTTAGTYCTCAGCCTCGACGATGGTATTTCAGAGACTAAGCAAAAAACGACAGGGGCAATCCCCAGGTTGTATGAGAACGCAACGACCATTAGAAGAGCGCCACTTCCCATTTTGGCACCGTGAGTGTCGGAGCATCCCAAACCGCCTATAATGAACAGTATAACGGTCTGGAAGGCCAGTCCACAAGCGTAAAGGTCATATCTACCATAATATTTTGAGGCCCACCAGGATAAAAATGTTGCAGCAATACCGAGACAGTATTGAATGATACTAAAAGTGAATGCTGTTTCCGTGCTAACACCGGCTTTCTCGTAGAAGTAAGTTGAGTAACCTATTAGTGACGCACCACAAACAGTTTGACCGGCCCAGCACAGACAGGCTATTCTCGTTCTCCTCCGATTAACCTTGCCCCTCAGACAATCCAAATAGGAGCCTTCATCGTCTGACAGCTTCTTCTCCTTCTCTATAGTCATTTTGATTTTATCCAGTTCCATGGCCACCAGTGATTCTTTCTCGGCTCCYTTACCGCTTAGTGTTCTTTCGAGCGACCTCTTTGCCTGCTCTAGTCTTCCTTTCTTGACTAACCACCATGGGGATTCAGGTGCAAAGAATATCGCTATTGCTAGAGGAACAGGCCAGATCCACTGTAAAGCAAAAGGTAGCGTATATCCTAAGTCCGAGTCTGCGTATTTGTTTTGGGAATTTTTCATGATGCCTGCAGCAAAAAGCTGACCAAACAACCAGCACAGATTCGAATATGTCGTCAGGTAGTACCTCAGCGCCATAGGACAGATTTCAGAGGCATAAGACACAGTCAGACATTGGAAACAACCCCATGGCATACCGCACAATGCCTGTCCCGCAGCGATCATCCCTAAACTTTTACAGAAATACAGAATAAAAATGAARGCAGTTAAGAACATCAACGCCATAATCAATGTGTAGCGGTTACCCATCAAATCCACCGAGGGACCTGTCAACTGTAAACCCACGATCTCTCCTGCCATGTAGCATAAACACAGCCCAATCTGCCAAGATACCGAAATCTCCCATTCTCCTGTACGGGCATTTAGAGAGCCGTACTTCTTCTGAAAGACGGGTAGGGCATAGAAAGAGCCGAGGATGGCGGTGTCATAACCTTCCTGGATCAGCGTTGTGGAAACCAACAACGACCAAGCCGCTGCTTTGGGATACGTTTTCAAAGCTGTCATGAGCGGCATCTCTCTTTCACTATCGTCTGCCTCCTTAGCATCCTGCGCAGCGTCGAGAATATTTGGCGTTACTTCATCATTCTCGCTTAATGCTGCTGGGCCCTGMCCATACTCAAGATGGGCAAGATCAAAATCAGTTTTTTTGCCTTGCTCCTCCAACTCTATCGAGTTGCATTCAGCGGCGCCGAAGCCGCCTTCGGTCTCTATTGAGCTCGAGTTACCGTTGCACTTCTTTCTATTTATCATTGAGGATAGACCCTTCATAGTTACCTAATAGCTTTTGGAATTTTTTTTGAGTGTCTTGGTAAGATCCGTCAAGATGTAGTGCAGTGTAATGAACATGGAGCATATCACGCCTCTTTATATGTTGCGCAGTAAGATCTGTACGCTCCAGACGTGCTGCGTGCGGCCAAGATTATGGTGGAGTCTGCTTCCACGAMGAGCTCTAGTAGCGTGTYTCTGAGTACGTATTACAAYGAAGCCAGAGAAGTGTTTCGAAAGCTTTCGAGGAATATAGCGGGTGTTCCGTAACGGCAGATTGCTCGCAAAAATACGTGTATGGAGAGATGAGTGAAGGTTAAGTAAGGTAAACGTGTAGAAAAGCAGACATGACCTGAAGATTGCAACAATATGTCTTCCCCTGAATAATCGCCAAGGTGGCTAATTTCAGACTACCAGCTCGTGAACAAGGGATGTCTTGCATTCCGCATAAACTCTCGCTTTTATCTGCATTTTTTATTATTGTTTGGCAGCCTTCGCTAAAAATTTCGTCAAAACATGGGGGTATATAGTTTACGGTATTTATGCGTGAAATTCTCCGAGCCGCATGCAATTGCGATAACCTTGTTCCTCGAAAAGTAGTAACATAGCGCAAAGCGAGCCATTGTGGACCGTGTCGTGGGGCGGTCAGAACCAGCGTAAGACAGGACGTACTCTTTTCTCCAGTTTTTCTATTACAGCCTGTTTTTCTCGAGTGCCTTGAGAAAGGTATAAAAGCTGCCCAAAATATGCCTTTGAAGGATTAAAGCCTTCGTTTTCAGCCTAACTTCTTGATTATATACAACAAGTGTTGACTCAATCGCACATAACCACAGCTCGTAAATAAATGACTATTTCTTCTGAACACCCGGAAACGGAGCCCAAATGGTGGAAAGAAGCCACGATCTATCAGATCTACCCCGCAAGTTTTAAAGACTCGAATAACGATGGCTGGGGTGACATGAAAGGTATCACCTCCAAACTGGACTACCTCAAAGGCCTCGGAGTCGATACAATCTGGGTTTGTCCATTTTACGACTCCCCACAAGATGATATGGGGTATGACGTTTCTAACTATGAAAAAGTGTGGCCAAGATACGGTACCAACGAGGACTGTTTCGAGCTGATTGACAAGACACACAAACTGGGTATGMAGTTCATTACTGATTTAGTCGTGAACCATTGCTCTACAGAACACGAATGGTTCAAGGAGAGTAGATCTTCGAAGACCAACCCTAAGCGTGACTGGTTCTTCTGGRRAGCACCAAAGGGTTACGATGAGCATGGTAARCCAATTCCACCAAATAACTGGAAATCCTTCTTTGGGGGTTCAGCGTGGACTTTYGATGAGACCACGAACGAGTTTTACCTGCGCTTGTTCGCATCTAGTCAGGCTGACTTGAATTGGGARAACGAAGAATGCAGAAAGGCTATCTATGAAAGCGCTGTTGGATACTGGTTGGACCACGGTGTCGACGGTTTTAGAATTGACACCGCAGGCCTGTATTCAAAACGGCCTGGCCTGCCAGACTCCCCGATTTTTGACGAAAGCTCAGAGCTGCAGCACCCAAATTGGGGGTCCCATAATGGTCCTAGAATCCATGAATTTCACCAGGAACTGCACAAGTTTATGAAGAATAGAGTGAAGGATGGCAGAGAAATAATGACGGTGGGCGAAGTCGCTCACGGAAGCGACAATGCGTTATATACCAGTGCRGCCAGATACGAAATCAGCGAACTGTTTTCTTTTACGCACGTTGATATTGGTACCAAGCCGTTCTTTCGTTACAACAAAGTTCCCTTCTCCTTGAAACAGTGGAAGGAAGCTATCGCATCGAACTTCTTGTTTATTAACGGYACGGATAGCTGGGCTACTACCTATATCGAGAACCACGATCAACCGCGTTCAGTCTCGAGGTTTGGTGACGATTCGCCAAAGTATCGTAATGTGTCCGGTAAGCTGTTGGCATTGTTGGAGTGTTCATTAACCGGTACGCTGTACATTTACCAAGGCCAAGAGCTAGGCCAGATCAATTTCAAAGATTGGCCCATCGAGAAGTATGAGGATGTTGATGTGAAAACCAACTACGGCATCATTAGGGAGAAGTTTGGCGAGAACTCGATGGAAATGAAAAAGTTCCTTGAGGGCATTGCCTTGATTTCCAGAGATCACGCACGAACCCCAATGCCCTGGTCCCGAGAGGAACCCAATGCTGGCTTCACTGGCCCAGATGCCAGACCCTGGTATTTCTTGAATGAATCCTTTCAGCAGGGAATTAACGTTGAAGAAGAATCCGAAGATGGCGCTTCAGTTCTCAACTTCTGGAAAAGAGCCCTCCAAGCCAGAAGGGAAAACAAGGAGCTCATGGTGTATGGTTACGATTTCCAKTTTATCGACTTGGACAGCGACAAGCTATTTAGCTTCACYAAGGAGTACGAGGRCAAGACGCTGTTTGCTGCCTTGAATTTCAGTGGTGAGCAAACCGAATTCAGGGCTCCGAAAGAGAAGTCCTCTTTATCTTTTGTTCTCGGAAACTACGATGATGTTGATGCGTCCTCTAGGATTTTGAAGCCTTGGGAAGGTAGATTGTACTATGCCAAGTAAGTGTTTTCATAAGTTGGCGGGTTCTGTCGATGAACGAATGGCARATTCTCTGTAAATACACTCTATGTTTATGTTTGCGACGATTACGTAACGATAGTATTGTCGAATTATATAGTGTTAGAACTTCACATTAAGAATTAAGTATGAATTGCTGTATGAATTATTGTATGGATTGTTGTATGAATTATTGTATGAATTATTGTATGAATTATTGTATGGATTATTGTATGAATTAAGTATGAAAAACTGTATGAATTATTGTATGAATTTCGAATTATGAATTTCGAATTATGAATTATGAATTTCGAATTATGAATTTTGCATTGTGAATTTTGAGTTTTGAGTTTTGAATTTGGCCGACACTTGGCGGCGCACTTAAAGCCATCTGGCCCAAGAGGAAGTGTGAAAGGATGCTGGGGCGTGTGAAGTGGAGGGGTGCAATTACCAGCATGCTTGAACGGTACAATAATGTRCGTTTTTCGTTRCTATGGYGAAATCATTGATCTTCTGTGAAAATGGGCATAGAGCAGTTTAGTGCCATTTTATCCGCAGCCATTGTGCCAGGTTGAGCGTAGGCGAATGTCATGTACAGATTGAGGCGATTCAAGACAATGATAGCAAACTGGGGTTATTAGAAGCATGACTCGTATTGCACGACGATCATCGAAGATATAGGAGGCAGGATTCCTTCATTGTTTCTTCATCCTTATTTCCGTCTTAAATGCGTCGGGCCCAAGTTAGAGTTAAGGTTTGTAAGGTTGTGGCAGTATTGCATCAGCTTCGAGTCAAGGCTCAGCGGGCTTTTGTGCGTGGTCTGTTACTGGAGCTCCTGCGTCCTTGCTTGTTGTGTAGYGYCCACTTCAGCACTAGAATTCAGCTGCTGCAARTTACAAGGAAAAGATCATAAATTATTAGGACGTACAAAAATAAACATCATATAAATATTACGGAGGTAGGGAGAAAAAAACGTTTGAATTATCGACGAGTCRGAGAATCAGTTGGAGAAGAACCTTTTGTAAGCTGGTCTATCGTCATGAGCCACAGCATCCTCATCGTAATCTGCGGTTCTTCTGTCCGGTGGCACCCATGAAGCCGACTTCCATGGTGGAATGCCTTCTAGCCACATAGTGTCGACCTCTTCTAGCGTCAGGCCCTTCGTTTCTGGGACAAAGAAAAAGACGTAAAAGAAGGCAACACATAGACAGCCGATGAAGACATAGCCATAGTAAAAATTGATGGCACCGGTGATGAAAGGAGTGAAGAAACTAATTATGAAACCCCACATCCAGTTCGCAGCCGTTGCGATCGCCATACCTCTTGATTTGACTCTAAGCGGAAAGGTTTCTGACACGATAACAAAGCAGCCGCCTGCCCAGGTGGTAGCGAACGCAAAAATGAAAAACATGGTGAAAACAATCATACAGTTACCAGCACCTTGAGATGTGATATCCTGATGACTGCTTCCCTCAGGCCAAAGCTTGGTTACACCGACGGAGGCGAACACAATAAAGCAGCATAGCATGGCGGCGGCACCCCACAACAGGCACGTACGGCGTCCAAACCTCTCGATGGTGTATATTGCCACGAATGAAGAGAAAAAATTGACTGCACCAATGATGATCGATGTTTGGAAGGAGTCTTTTAGACCAATAGACTTGAAGATYGTCGTGCCGTAATAGAAGAAGTARTTGTCACCGGTTAGTTGCTGCAAAGATTGGATCATGACTCCCATGATCACACGTTGGAACACCTTTGTCTTTGTGGAGAGAAGCTCGCCCCATGATGCGTTACCTGCTAGCTTTTCGAGCTCGATACCCGCCCTTATAGCGTCATATTCGGCTAATAGAGCAGGGTCATCGACTGAAACCTTGTTAGATTTCGATATGGAACGTTTGGCTTCTTCATGCTTACCAACTTCGACCAGGAAACGTGGCGACTCGGGCACGAACATCATCCCGCTGATCATGAATGTAGCCCAGGCAAAGCAAAGGCCAAGGCCGACCCTCCACTGGGTCGAGTCGTCGTAGTTCTTTGTACCGTAGTTGGTGCAGTAGCCCAGGAAAATACCCATTGTCCCCATCAGCTGATACAGTTGGACAAGGTTACCTCTGATCTGYTTTGGAGACACCTCGGATATTAGCATTGGGGAGAGGACGGCAATGCCTCCCACGCCTAAACCGGAAATGATTCTGCCGATGAAGTATTGGTACCATTTATGTGTCGAGGTGATTTGGACTAGGATGCCCACGACATAGATAGACGTGACCGCAATTAAACCAATACGGCGGCCATATATATCACCTACTTTTGACAAAAGAATCCCGCCCACGGCACAACCAACGTTGAATATCGAAACAATCAGCCCCATTCTCACTTTTGACAGGTAGTAAATTCCCTTGTCGTTTTTTTGGCCAAATCTTTTGACGAAGTCGGAGAGGTTGACAAAACCCGAGATTGTACCGGTATCCCAACCAAAGATGAACCCACCAAACCCAATCATCAAACACAGAATCGAGACGGTGGTATAGGCAGAGAGGGGTTTCTTTGGTAGTTCGATAGCTGGTTCAGCCGCAGCYGGTTCAGCCAAAGCCAGATCAGAGGAGTTTTTWGAATCTTCTTGTTTGGTCCTAATAGGAGATGCGCTAGCCGTTGAATGGGGATTCGAACTAGCCGGAGATAARTTATTCGCAGGTATATCACCAAGGCTTGACATGCTGAAATGTGGTTTTTGAAATAAGAGGACGGTCAAGGCTAAGGCGATGTGATACTTTGCTCTTCTAGCGCGTCAAGAAGTAGAAAACTGTTTCTTCAATACTTACAACTGTTAAATAACTCGCTATTTATATTGTCAAACCTGTGAAGAGGTTCAAATATCGTCAGCCCCGAGGTACTATCGAACAGAGATGACCCGCGTGCGCTTAAGCGAGGGTGCAGACTCGTTTGCTCATCGTCTACTCCTGTGGAGCAACCTTTCTCTGGGGATCTATTAATTGTCGATTAWAGTTTACAGCTTACGAGGCAGTGCCTTCTTCCGGAGAAATATTTGAAAAGCTAAAAGATTCACCGAACTTTTCCATAAAAAAGAAAAGAAATTATGCGGGGCTCACGGAAGAGCCAGAGCCTATCACGCGTTTCCCTCAGTTGCAAAAGAGAAGCATTTTCAAGGAGAAATAGCCAGTGAGAACGCTGGTTTCTACGYGAGGTCTTGTGCTACGCATCGCACATTTCTCCGAGCCGTTCCAAGCATGTTGTCAGGAACGGGCAGAAAAAAGGATTTCATTGTTGCCACCAAGTGTTGGTATTGCTGATACTGCTGATATCGCACGTCCGTCAGCTTCTCATCCAAACAGCCGCCGTAAAAAAAATAGAAAGAAAAGGCTTTACGTTCTCGAGCATTTTTCTGAATATATTAGTGACACCCTGCGTAAGGTGCAGACAGGGTGTTTCTGCCAGAAGCGCGGATGGCGACCCGAGAATGAAATGCAACATAGAGGATGAAGTTTCAGAGGCCCGGTTCAGGAGAGGTCGAGCCTATTTTGTCTAGCTGCAGAAAAAGCTAATTAAGGTTAAATATATCCAGGGGGATGTAAAGTCAAAAAGAACTGATGTTGCGCGCGGAGAAATTATTATGTGACATTGCGGGGTCCCAAACGGAGAAAAGATTGTGCTCCGTGGAACCACGAACATGCACGATTGCGGCGGAGTGTGCGCGACAGTCTGGGGATAGTACGGATACTGCCGTAGATAGCTGACGGACAGGCACCATGATGCAGAACACATCATACCATACCCTCCAGTTAGAGTTACAGAGTGGTGTTGAACAACGCTGCTCGCATTTTAATGGCAGTTTACGAAAAGGAATGCGGGTCTAAGAGGCTTTAGGAGCGTAAGTGCTCGAATAAGAACGAACATCCCTGGCAAACTTTTCCTGTATTTCTCGTTCACAACGCTTTCTTTTAGCTTGCGTGGGTTGTTCTATTTTCATCCGCGAGAAGTCCACAGGATCGTGGACTGCTAAAATAAACATATATAAAGATGCCTTTTTCTCTCAAGACTACAGGTTTKCCAGTTTGAGGGAGAAGTTGTAAAACAGAATCTCCATCAGCAAAGCAAACCAGCTCCSTGACAAGTAAATAACACAAGCAAAAGCATTAACATAGTTCAAACCGTGCAATGACTATTTCATCYGCACACCCAGAAACAGAACCCAAATGGTGGAAAGAAGCYACCGTCTACCAAATCTACCCYGCAAGTTTCAARGACTCGAACAACGATGGCTGGGGTGATATGAAAGGTATCGCCTCCAAGTTGGAGTACATCAAAGAYCTYGGTGCCGATGCTATCTGGATTTCACCATTCTACGACTCGCCACAGGACGATATGGGTTACGATATTGCCAACTACGAGAAGGTCTGGCCAACCTACGGGACYAACGAGGACTGYTTCGMSYTGATTGAGAAGACCCATAAGYTAGGCATGAAGTTTATCACCGATTTGGTCATCAAYCATTGTTCCAGTGARCACGAGTGGTTYAAGGAGAGYAGGTCTTCCAAGACYAATCCAAARCGTGAYTGGTTCTTCTGGAGAGCACCTAAGGGCTACGACGCCGATGGCGCTCCAATCCCACCAAACAACTGGAGATCGTACTTCGGSGGTTCCGCATGGACTTTCGACGAAACAACGAACGAGTTTTACTTGCGTTTGTTTTGCTCYACCCAGCCTGATCTCAACTGGGAGAACGAGGACTGCAGAAAGGCAATCTACGAAAGCGCTGTTGGATACTGGTTAGACCACGGTGTTGACGGTTTCAGAATCGATGTGGGGAGTTTGTACTCCAAAGTTGTTGGTCTACCAGACGCTCCTGTGATTGACGAGAACACAAAATGGCAGGCCAGTGATGCTTTCACAATGAATGGACCACGTATTCATGAATTYCACCAAGAGATGAACAAGTTCATGAGAGACAGGGTYAAAGACGGTAGRGAGATTATGACCGTTGGTGAAATGCAACATGCTTCCGACGAGACCAAGAAGTTGTACACAAGTGCATCGAGGCACGAGCTTAGTGAGCTGTTCAACTTTTCTCACACTGATGTTGGAACTTCGCCCAAGTTCCGCCAAAACTTGGTCCCATTTGAATTGAAGGATTGGAAGGTTGCTCTTGCCGAGCTGTTCAGATAYGTTAACAAGAGTGATTGTTGGTCGACTATTTACCTCGAAAATCACGAYCAACCTCGTTCGATTACGAGATTTGGTGACGACTCGCCCAAGAATCGTGTCGTTTCTGGTAAGTTGCTGTCTGTATTGTTAGTGTCACTGACCGGTACTTTGTATGTGTACCARGGACAGGAGCTRGGCCAAATCAATTTCAAAAACTGGCCTATTGAAAAGTACGARGACGTTGAAATCAGAAACAATTACAAGGCGATCAAGGAAGAGCATGGGGAAAACTCGAACGAGATGAAGAAGTTTTTAGAAGCCATTGCCCTTATCTCCAGAGACCATGCCAGAACACCTATGCAATGGTCGCGCGAAGAGCCAAATGCTGGCTTCTCTGGGCCCACCGGCAAGCCATGGTTCTACTTGAACGAATCTTTCAGRGAGGGAATCAAYGTCGAAGACGAGCAAAAGGATCCAAACTCTGTGCTGGCTTTCTGGAAGGAAGCTTTGAGGTTTAGAAAGGCACACAAGGATATCACTGTTTATGGCTATGATTTTGAGTTCATCGATCTTGACAATAAAAAGCTGTTCAGTTTTACCAAGAAGTACGAGAACAAGACCTTGTTTGCAGCCTTGAACTTTAGCTCTGACAACGTGGACTTTACGATTCCAGATGACAGTACCTCGTTCAAGTTGGAGTTTGGMAACTTYCCAAAGAARGAGGTAGATGCCTCTTCCAGGACTTTGAAGCCATGGGAGGGCAGAATTTACRTATCTGAATGATTGACGATTGTGACAAAAAGATATGTACATCTATTTATATATATGATTATTTATYTATTTTACACATTGAATAGTAGCGACATATGTCTTTTTCCTTCATCGCAGGCGTCTGTGTTAATCTGCCCTTTCTGAACTATYCAGATGCCTTAATTTTGTACTGACTGTTGGTGTCTTATTTATTTGGAGAACCTCGATCAACYTCGCCCGATCGCCATATTTGGTGACGGATCCCCAAGGAATCGTGTCATCTTCGGAGAAAAATAGTCATATCCAGTTTTACCAGGTGCTTTAACTGCCTTAAGTGGTACCCTATATATTTACTGGGGACAAGATTTTGGTAAAACTGATCTCAAAAACCGAACCGACTCGTCGAAGAATACGGGGATGTTGAGATAAGAAACAACTGTGCTATAAGTAAGAAGGCCTACGATGAGATGAAGAAACGCTTAGGGGCTGTCGCACTGTTCTCCCAGCATGCCATAAGCTTGAGCAAAAGATGAAAATTTGTCCTCTCAGAAAACACAAGGAACAGTTTGTAACGAAAATTCCTACGGCTTCAAAAAACACGTTTACTTTTTATGCTAATAGAGCAAGAATAAGATGGCCGTTTAAGTTCAAAAGAGCCAACTACGTCCATTGGTTCGTACAATCTCACATATTATTCATTTCAAGAATTTTTCGTCTTTATTCTGCACCAATAAATTTCCCAGTCCAACATGATCGACAAGAGGCGTAACAATAGTTCCTAACTAAAGATATCTGAATARGAAATGAAGAAAAATCCAACGAAGAGGTGAGGAAAAGTTGAAAAAATAATATTTTCTGTTTTAGCTGTTTAGGCAGTCAAACCTTTTTATGGTTTAATATAGTTGTTTTTTCCTATTTTCTTTTTTTTTTTTTTCTTTTGTTTTTGTCTTTTCTATTTCAGCTGACTTAATGGACCCTCTCAAACGCGAAATAACTCCGTTTTCGTACAGTTCCTCGCATTCCGTATACCAAATAAGGACACAAGTTTTTCGATATCGTCAAATGCAAATGTATCTACGGACTATCAGCTCYTAGTTTTCAAGTCCGAAAGGGGGCTGGGTAACTAGACACGAATTGCTATTGGTCGTAAGTCAGCCGCAAAAATCTGTTCAAGCTAACAATTGCACCCAAATGYGGTACAAATAGGGCTATGGAAACTTCCATTGTTCCCAATTGCACCCCCTGTGGCTTTTGAGAGGTTAAGGGTCCATGCCGGCATGATGGAATTAAGTTGTTTAAAAGAGATGAAGTCAGAAAATTTGACAGAAGGATAATATAGAAAGTAGTACTTGCGTATGTATCTCGGAATATGATGGAAACAGATCCGTCTAAAAATGACACTTTGGACGATAAAAGCACTGTCRGTTACRGCGAAAAGGCAGAAACTGATGTTGGTAAGCCTACCGCGTCCGGCTTACGTCGTATAGATGCTGTCAACAGGGTCTTGTCTGACTATGGCTCTTTCACAGCTTTTGGAGTCACGTTCAGTTCACTCAAGACCGCTCTACTAGTAGCCCTGTTTTTGCAGGGCTACTGTACTGGACTTGGTGGGCAGATTTCGCAATCGATACAAACGTACGCTGCTAACAGCTTTGGGAAGCATTCGCAGGTTGGATCAATCAATACCGTCAAATCAATCGTAGCTTCTGTTGTCGCTGTGCCATATGCACGTATGTCGGACCGATTTGGGCGTATGGAATGCTGGATCTTTGCGCTCGTGCTCTACACTGTGGGGGAAATTATTTCAGCCGCTACTCCAACTTTTGGCGGACTTTTTGCGGGTATTGTCATACAACAGTTTGGTTATTCTGGATTTCGTCTTCTTGCTACAGCATTGACGGGAGATCTATCTGAATTGAGAGATCGTACGTTTGCCATGAACATATTTTTGATTCCCGTGATTATAAACACATGGGTAAGCGGAAATATTGTTAGCTCGCTGGCTGGTGATGTCGCACCGTTCAAATGGCGTTGGGGCTATGGAATTTTCTGCATTATTGTACCCTTCTCTACCTTAATCTTGGCCCTTCCTTATGCATATGCTCAGTACATTTCCTGGCGCAGCGGAAAGCTACCACCATTCAGATTGAAAGAAAAAGGGCAGAATCTGCGTCAAACGCTCTGGAAGTTTGTGGAAGACATAAATCTGATTGGAATTATTCTCTTTACTGCCTTCTTAGTGCTACTACTATTACCTCTCACGATAGCAGGTGGTGCCACGTCCAAATGGAGAGAAGGTCATATTATTGCAATGATTGTTGTTGGCGGCTGCTTRGGCTTTATCTTCCTAATTTGGGAGTTACGATTTGCCAAGAATCCGTTTATCCCACGAGTATATCTGGGCGATCCAACTATCTATGTTGCACTGGTGATGGAATTTGTATGGCGTCTAGGTCTACAGATCGAGTTGGAGTATTTGGTCACTGTGTTGATGGTAGCGTTCGGAGAATCAACTTTGAGAGCGCAGCGGATAGCTCAGCTTTACAATTTTCTGCAGTCATGCACTAATATTGTTGTGGGTATTATACTGCATTTCTATCCYCATCCTAAACTATTTGTGGTTGCTGGATCGCTTCTCGGTGTTCTTGGAATGGGTCTTTTGTACAAATACCGGGTGGTRTACGACGGAATTTCGGGTCTTATTGGCGCTGAGATTGTGGTTGGTATAGCCGGTGGTATGATACGTTTTCCTATGTGGACGCTGGTGCATGCTTCAACCACGCACAACGAGATGGCAACTGTCACAGGGCTACTTATGTCAGTCTACCAAATCGGAGATGCGGTGGGTGCTTCTATTGCCGGTGCAATATGGACTCAGCGCCTGGCAAAGGAGCTGATACAGCGACTCGGCTACAACTTAGGTATGTCGATCTACAAATCACCACTCAACTATCTAAAAAAATACCCTATTGGATCTGAAGTTCGTGCTCAGATGGTGGAATCCTACTCGAAGGTTCAACGCTTATTGATAATTGTGTCAATTTCATTTGCAGCTTTCAATGCYRTTCTYTGCTTTTTTTTGCGTGGCTTCACCGTAAACAAGAAGCAAAGCTTTTCCACRGAAGAACGAGAGAAAGAGAARCTCAAAATCACACAGCAATCATGGCTCCGTCGTGTGATTGGATATTGAACTGGAGACTACTAGCCATCCTGATATAGGATAAAGCATCTTTCCTGAAAGAGATATCTCTTTGACGTAGTGACGGCTAATATAAGTAATTAATAAATACGTGTAACAATATCATACTATAAGCTGAAAGGAAAAACAGTAAAAATTTTCAATCATTTTTTTATCCAAGCGAATATCTATAAACTCATTTCAGTAATATTGTAACTTTAAATGCGTATGGCCAAATAAATTCTTAATTAGATATCTTCGCCTGTCATTACGCACTGTTTTCAAATAAAAATGCAAAGAAATGTTACRTGRWGCACTTTATTAGGTCTAKGACAGRCAAATGGCCCCAGAGGAATGTTTATAATTATTGCATACTGTAAGACTGCTTGAGRCCTCAGTTATTTAGTTTYAAGTGCTGTGTATTTGGAATTCATACTCCTCATARTTGGGAGTGATTCTGTCCACATCATGAAAACTGTYTCAATCTCCAAATAAAAACGAAAAATTGGGTCAACTCAGAAGACCAACTAACCCCATAAAATTCAGACGTTGYTTATTTTACGAGCAATCAACATCGAAATTGTCGGATCAGCGAATACATGAAATTTTTATTAGCCCATACCCGCAAGTCTGAACATTTTACACAATAATTAATTTTCAACAACGTGCAAATATGTATAATAACAAGCATCATAAACAGAGCTCATTTGGTATCAGATATTGTTCCGTAAGCCAGCCATCTTCTTCCTTTTGGATCAGTCACTCTTTCTAAAAAATCTTTTATGTAAAACTTTCTCATTCATAGGTCAGTATATCTCACTGTAAGAAGAGATTTATTTTAAAACACGCCACATGTGATGATTTGATTTTGAGAGGTGTGTGAATATTGAGGCAAGTGTTGAGGTTTCATTGTTAATCAAGGCTATAATACTAAGTAGAGAGAATATACTAGAAGTCCCCTTCGAGGATATAAAAATCCGCAAAATGTTATCGACAATTCTACATATTTACATTATTATTTCTTCTTCCATTTCACCTGTTAATATTCATTTACACCATCAACCCTTGCGCTTCGGCTTCCATTTAGCCTGATGACTATTTCTCATCGTTCGTGCCATCTCTTCTTTTACCGTATACGATAGTATACTAGCAATGTAAATACTATTCCGTAGACGATAGTTGTTTCTTATTCCAACAGATTTTATCAACAACTTTTATGATGGCGTACAAACCTCTAGAAGTTGACGATATACGACTCCCAACACATGTATACTATTTTGTACAATCTCAAGAAAGCGAAAGTACGGTTTTATTTTTCCTCGGCGATCGTTTAGAGCACTTCAAATAAAGGCTTAGATGACAATAAGGCTCTGACCGAGGGTCCAAATGTCAGATTCAGATATTTCCTTCGCCCGGAAATGTAAATTTCACAGGCAAAAAAAGGGTTTTTCTAGGCACCTTGGCACCCCTATAATTAGCGTTCTCACATCCCCCCACATACGAATAGATATAGGCGCCATAAAACAATACCATCGCATACGAAACCTRTGAGAGATACGTGCATCGTTCAAGAACAAGCGCATCTCCATAATAATGATGAAACGGTACGAAAGATRGGATATGAAGGATTRAGATGCGAGATAAGAARTGGGCATCAGTGAGCGATTCGTTTGAGTAGTGATGACCGGTGAAGGAATGTGTATAAATAGAGCTGCTTTGACTACATGTCCTTGAGAATATGCCTCCTCTCTTTTCTTTCCAGGTAAGCTTATATCACCACTAACAAACAAAACAAAACAAATACAATGGTCAAATTAACTTCAATCGCTGCTGGTGTCGCCGCCATCGCCGCCGGTGCCTCCGCAACTACCACTCTAGCTCAATCTGACGAAAGAGTCAACTTGGTTGAAYTGGGTGTCTACGTTTCCGATATTAGAGCACATTTGGCCCAATACTACCTGTTCCAAGCCGCCCACCCAACTGAAACATACCCAGTCGAAGTTGCTGAAGCCGTTTTCAACTACGGTGACTTCACCACCATGTTGACCGGTATTGCTCCAGACCAAGTCACTAGAATGATCACTGGTGTCCCATGGTACTCCACCAGGTTGAGACCAGCCATCTCCAAGGCCCTATCCAAGGACGGTATTTACACTGTCGCCAAATAGAGACGGACGCCTTTACGAAAAAGATTCCATAGACATTAAAAAGTAACGAATATTAAAAAATAAAAAGCCTTTTTTTTTTTTGATGATACAAATACAGTTAACTATATAAATGTATATTAATATTATAAACCTAT
>NC_030980.1:581209-588913 GCF_001298625.1 Saccharomyces eubayanus
TGGCCAACCTACGGGACTAACGAGGACTGCTTCGCCTTGATTGAGAAGACCCATAAGTTAGGCATGAAGTTTATCACCGATTTGGTCATCAATCATTGTTCCAGTGAACACGAGTGGTTCAAGGAGAGCAGGTCTTCCAAGACCAATCCAAAACGTGATTGGTTCTTCTGGAGAGCACCTAAGGGCTACGACGCCGATGGCGCTCCAATCCCACCAAACAACTGGAGATCGTACTTCGGCGGTTCCGCATGGACTTTCGACGAAACAACGAACGAGTTTTACTTGCGTTTGTTTTGCTCTACCCAGCCTGATCTCAACTGGGAGAACGAGGACTGCAGAAAGGCAATCTACGAAAGCGCTGTTGGATACTGGTTAGACCACGGTGTTGACGGTTTCAGAATCGATGTGGGGAGTTTGTACTCCAAAGTTGTTGGTCTACCAGACGCTCCTGTGATTGACGAGAACACAAAATGGCAGGCCAGTGATGCTTTCACAATGAATGGACCACGTATTCATGAATTYCACCAAGAGATGAACAAGTTCATGAGAGACAGGGTYAAAGACGGTAGRGAGATTATGACCGTTGGTGAAATGCAACATGCTTCCGACGAGACCAAGAAGTTGTACACAAGTGCATCGAGGCACGAGCTTAGTGAGCTGTTCAACTTTTCTCACACTGATGTTGGAACTTCGCCCAAGTTCCGCCAAAACTTGGTCCCATTTGAATTGAAGGATTGGAAGGTTGCTCTTGCCGAGCTGTTCAGATAYGTTAACAAGAGTGATTGTTGGTCGACTATTTACCTCGAAAATCACGAYCAACCTCGTTCGATTACGAGATTTGGTGACGACTCGCCCAAGAATCGTGTCGTTTCTGGTAAGTTGCTGTCTGTATTGTTAGTGTCACTGACCGGTACTTTGTATGTGTACCARGGACAGGAGCTRGGCCAAATCAATTTCAAAAACTGGCCTATTGAAAAGTACGARGACGTTGAAATCAGAAACAATTACAAGGCGATCAAGGAAGAGCATGGGGAAAACTCGAACGAGATGAAGAAGTTTTTAGAAGCCATTGCCCTTATCTCCAGAGACCATGCCAGAACACCTATGCAATGGTCGCGCGAAGAGCCAAATGCTGGCTTCTCTGGGCCCACCGGCAAGCCATGGTTCTACTTGAACGAATCTTTCAGRGAGGGAATCAAYGTCGAAGACGAGCAAAAGGATCCAAACTCTGTGYTRGCTTTCTGGAAGGAAGCTTTGAGRTTTAGAAAGGCACACAAGGATATCACTGTTTATGGCTATGATTTTGAGTTYATCGAYCTTGACAATAAAAAGCTGTTCAGTTTTACCAAGAAGTACGAGAACAAGACCTTGTTTGCAGCCTTGAACTTTAGCTCTGACAACGTGGACTTTACGATTCCAGATGACAGTACCTCGTTCAAGTTGGAGTTTGGMAACTTYCCAAAGAARGAGGTAGATGCCTCTTCCAGGACTTTGAAGCCATGGGAGGGCAGAATTTACGTATCTGAATGATTGACGATTGTGACAAAAAGATATGTACATCTATTTATATATATGATTATTTATYTATTTTACACATTGAATAGTAGCGACATATGTCTTTTTCCTTCATCGCAGGCGTCTGTGTTAATCTGCCCTTTCTGAACTATYCAGATGCCTTAATTTTGTACTGACTGTTGGTGTCTTATTTATTTGGAGAACCTCGATCAACYTCGCCCGATCGCCATATTTGGTGACGGATCCCCAAGGAATCGTGTCATCTTCGGAGAAAAATAGTCATATCCAGTTTTACCAGGTGCTTTAACTGCCTTAAGTGGTACCCTATATATTTACTGGGGACAAGATTTTGGTAAAACTGATCTCAAAAACCGAACCGACTCGTCGAAGAATACGGGGATGTTGAGATAAGAAACAACTGTGCTATAAGTAAGAAGGCCTACGATGAGATGAAGAAACGCTTAGGGGCTGTCGCACTGTTCTCCCAGCATGCCATAAGCTTGAGCAAAAGATGAAAATTTGTCCTCTCAGAAAACACAAGGAACAGTTTGTAACGAAAATTCCTACGGCTTCAAAAAACACGTTTACTTTTTATGCTAATAGAGCAAGAATAAGATGGCCGTTTAAGTTCAAAAGAGCCAACTACGTCCATTGGTTCGTACAATCTCACATATTATTCATTTCAAGAATTTTTCGTCTTTATTCTGCACCAATAAATTTCCCAGTCCAACATGATCGACAAGAGGCGTAACAATAGTTCCTAACTAAAGATATCTGAATARGAAATGAAGAAAAATCCAACGAAGAGGTGAGGAAAAGTTGAAAAAATAATATTTTCTGTTTTAGCTGTTTAGGCAGTCAAACCTTTTTATGGTTTAATATAGTTGTTTTTTCCTATTTTCTTTTTTTTTTTTTTCTTTTGTTTTTGTCTTTTCTATTTCAGCTGACTTAATGGACCCTCAAACGCAAACGCAAAATAACTCCTTTTTCGTACAGTTCCTCGCATTCCGTATACCAAATAAGGACACAAGTTTTTCGATATCGTCAAATGCAAATGTATCTACGGACTATCAGCTCCTAGTTTTCAAGTCCGAAAGGGGGCTGGGTAACTAGACACGAATTGCTATTGGTCGTAAGTCAGCCGCAAAAATCTGTTCAAGCTAACAATTGCACCCAAATGYGGTACAAATAGGGCTATGGAAACTTCCATTGTTCCCAATTGCACCCCCTGTGGCTTTTGAGAGGTTAAGGGTCCATGCCGGCATGATGGAATTAAGTTGTTTAAAAGAGATGAAGTCAGAAAATTTGACAGAAGGATAATATAGAAAGTAGTACTTGCGTATGTATCTCGGAATATGATGGAAACAGATCCGTCTAAAAATGACACTTTGGACGATAAAAGCACTGTCRGTTACRGCGAAAAGGCAGAAACTGATGTTGGTAAGCCTACCGCGTCCGGCTTACGTCGTATAGATGCTGTCAACAGGGTCTTGTCTGACTATGGCTCTTTCACAGCTTTTGGAGTCACGTTCAGTTCACTCAAGACCGCTCTACTAGTAGCCCTGTTTTTGYAGGGCTACTGTACTGGACTTGGTGGGCAGATTTCGCAATCGATACAAACGTACGCTGCTAACAGCTTTGGGAAGCATTCGCAGGTTGGATCAATCAATACCGTCAAATCAATCGTAGCTTCTGTTGTCGCTGTGCCATATGCACGTATGTCGGACCGATTTGGGCGTATGGAATGCTGGATCTTTGCGCTCGTGCTCTACACTGTGGGGGAAATTATTTCAGCCGCTACTCCAACTTTTGGCGGACTTTTTGCGGGTATTGTCATACAACAGTTTGGTTATTCTGGATTTCGTCTTCTTGCTACAGCATTGACGGGAGATCTATCTGAATTGAGAGATCGTACGTTTGCCATGAACATATTTTTGATTCCCGTGATTATAAACACATGGGTAAGCGGAAATATTGTTAGCTCGCTGGCTGGTGATGTCGCACCGTTCAAATGGCGTTGGGGCTATGGAATTTTCTGCATTATTGTACCCTTCTCTACCTTAATCTTGGCCCTTCCTTATGCATATGCTCAGTACATTTCCTGGCGCAGCGGAAAGCTACCACCATTCAGATTGAAAGAAAAAGGGCAGAATCTGCGTCAAACGCTCTGGAAGTTTGTGGAAGACATAAATCTGATTGGAATTATTCTCTTTACTGCCTTCTTAGTGCTACTACTATTACCTCTCACGATAGCAGGTGGTGCCACGTCCAAATGGAGAGAAGGTCATATTATTGCAATGATTGTTGTTGGCGGCTGCTTRGGCTTTATCTTCCTAATTTGGGAGTTACGATTTGCCAAGAATCCGTTTATCCCACGAGTATATCTGGGCGATCCAACTATCTATGTTGCACTGGTGATGGAATTTGTATGGCGTCTAGGTCTACAGATCGAGTTGGAGTATTTGGTCACTGTGTTGATGGTAGCGTTCGGAGAATCAACTTTGAGAGCGCAGCGGATAGCTCAGCTTTACAATTTTCTGCAGTCATGCACTAATATTGTTGTGGGTATTATACTGCATTTCTATCCYCATCCTAAACTATTTGTGGTTGCTGGATCGCTTCTCGGTGTTCTTGGAATGGGTCTTTTGTACAAATACCGGGTGGTRTACGACGGAATTTCGGGTCTTATTGGCGCTGAGATTGTGGTTGGTATAGCCGGTGGTATGATACGTTTTCCTATGTGGACGCTGGTGCATGCTTCAACCACGCACAACGAGATGGCAACTGTCACAGGGCTACTTATGTCAGTCTACCAAATCGGAGATGCGGTGGGTGCTTCTATTGCCGGTGCAATATGGACTCAGCGCCTGGCAAAGGAGCTGATACAGCGACTCGGCTACAACTTAGGTATGTCGATCTACAAATCACCACTCAACTATCTAAAAAAATACCCTATTGGATCTGAAGTTCGTGCTCAGATGGTGGAATCCTACTCGAAGGTTCAACGCTTATTGATAATTGTGTCAATTTCATTTGCAGCTTTCAATGCYRTTCTYTGCTTTTTTTTGCGTGGCTTCACCGTAAACAAGAAGCAAAGCTTTTCCACRGAAGAACGAGAGAAAGAGAARCTCAAAATCACACAGCAATCATGGCTCCGTCGTGTGATTGGATATTGAACTGGAGACTACTAGCCATCCTGATATAGGATAAAGCATCTTTCCTGAAAGAGATATCTCTTTGACGTAGTGACGGCTAATATAAGTAATTAATAAATACGTGTAACAATATCATACTATAAGCTGAAAGGAAAAACAGTAAAAATTTTCAATCATTTTTTTATCCAAGCGAATATCTATAAACTCATTTCAGTAATATTGTAACTTTAAATGCGTATGGCCAAATAAATTCTTAATTAGATATCTTCGCCTGTCATTACGCACTGTTTTCAAATAAAAATGCAAAGAAATGTTACRTGRWGCACTTTATTAGGTCTAKGACAGRCAAATGGCCCCAGAGGAATGTTTATAATTATTGCATACTGTAAGACTGCTTGAGRCCTCAGTTATTTAGTTTYAAGTGCTGTGTATTTGGAATTCATACTCCTCATARTTGGGAGTGATTCTGTCCACATCATGAAAACTGTYTCAATCTCCAAATAAAAACGAAAAATTGGGTCAACTCAGAAGACCAACTAACCCCATAAAATTCAGACGTTGYTTATTTTACGAGCAATCAACATCGAAATTGTCGGATCAGCGAATACATGAAATTTTTATTAGCCCATACCCGCAAGTCTGAACATTTTACACAATAATTAATTTTCAACAACGTGCAAATATGTATAATAACAAGCATCATAAACAGAGCTCATTTGGTATCAGATATTGTTCCGTAAGCCAGCCATCTTCTTCCTTTTGGATCAGTCACTCTTTCTAAAAAATCTTTTATGTAAAACTTTCTCATTCATAGGTCAGTATATCTCACTGTAAGAAGAGATTTATTTTAAAACACGCCACATGTGATGATTTGATTTTGAGAGGTGTGTGAATATTGAGGCAAGTGTTGAGGTTTCATTGTTAATCAAGGCTATAATACTAAGTAGAGAGAATATACTAGAAGTCCCCTTCGAGGATATAAAAATCCGCAAAATGTTATCGACAATTCTACATATTTACATTATTATTTCTTCTTCCATTTCACCTGTTAATATTCATTTACACCATCAACCCTTGCGCTTCGGCTTCCATTTAGCCTGATGACTATTTCTCATCGTTCGTGCCATCTCTTCTTTTACCGTATACGATAGTATACTAGCAATGTAAATACTATTCCGTAGACGATAGTTGTTTCTTATTCCAACAGATTTTATCAACAACTTTTATGATGGCGTACAAACCTCTAGAAGTTGACGATATACGACTCCCAACACATGTATACTATTTTGTACAATCTCAAGAAAGCGAAAGTACGGTTTTATTTTTCCTCGGCGATCGTTTAGAGCACTTCAAATAAAGGCTTAGATGACAATAAGGCTCTGACCGGAGGGTCCAAATGTCAGATTCAGATATTTCCTTCGCCCGGAAATGTAAATTTCACAGGCAAAAAAAGGGTTTTTCTAGGCACCTTGGCACCCCTATAATTAGCGTTCTCACATCCCCCCACATACGAATAGATATAGGCGCCATAAAACAATACCATCGCATACGAAACCTRTGAGAGATACGTGCATCGTTCAAGAACAAGCGCATCTCCATAATAATGATGAAACGGTACGAAAGATRGGATATGAAGGATTGAGATGCGAGATAAGAAATGGGCATCAGTGAGCGATTCGTTTGAGTAGTGATGACCGGTGAAGGAATGTGTATAAATAGAGCTGCTTTGACTACATGTCCTTGAGAATATGCCTYCTCTCTTTTCTTTCCAGGTAAGCTTATATCACCACTAACAAACAAAACAAAACAAATACAATGGTCAAATTAACTTCAATCGCTGCTGGTGTCGCCGCCATCGCCGCCGGTGCCTCCGCAACTACCACTCTAGCTCAATCTGACGAAAGAGTCAACTTGGTTGAATTGGGTGTCTACGTTTCCGATATTAGAGCACATTTGGCCCAATACTACCTGTTCCAAGCCGCCCACCCAACTGAAACATACCCAGTCGAAGTTGCTGAAGCCGTTTTCAACTACGGTGACTTCACCACCATGTTGACCGGTATTGCTCCAGACCAAGTCACTAGAATGATCACTGGTGTCCCATGGTACTCCACCAGGTTGAGACCAGCCATCTCCAAGGCCCTATCCAAGGACGGTATTTACACTGTCGCCAAATAGAGACGGACGCCTTTACGAAAAAGATTCCATAGACATTACAAAGTAACGAATATTAAAAAATAAAAAGCCTTTTTTTTTTTTGATGATACAAATACAGTTAACTATATAAATGTATATTAATATTATAAACCTATTTGATTAATGACAATATGTAGATACAACAAGTCCAGAAATCAATCACTCTTTTGAGCTTGTTCTCTAAAACAAGAGCTCACGGTATGAAGGTAATGTATACATACACCTTTATGAGACGATCCGAAGAAGGGTAGATTTGGCTCATAAAGGGAAGGAAGCGGTTCTATGGGGTGACAGAAGTGGCCCATGACAGCCGGCCGAGGATGCGTTGCCTAAACATGGTCGCATGACTGTCACATAATCATGTCGGAACGCGCTTCCCGAGAAAAAATGTTCAGCCGCACATGCAGGGTACGTCAGCTGGGCGGCTAGGTAACGCGGTAACAATGAGAGGAGGTAAGATGAGTGAGGCAGATGATGGGTGTGATGTCGGTGAGGCGGTCGTTTTGGTTTTGGAGTATAAGTGAACGGCAGTGTACAGTTTAGGTGTAGTTACGAAGTATAAATTTACATTAGAAGTAGGCGTACAGTATTTTGTAAAGTGTGTGTGGAGGATGAATGAAAAGAGAGAAAATGGAGTAAAATGTAAAATAAAAAATGATATAGTGGAGCATCCTCAGAAGTGTGCGATGTTGTTATGATATATTATGGTCCTTGGGATGTTGATATCATATTGTAGCGTCCGTGTGAGTGCGCGTATCAATTATAATAGAATTAGTCAGGATAATATAGTATGTCGATATTATGAAGAGAGTGGTGGTGTGGTATGGTATGGTGTTAT
>NC_030981.1:0-2077 GCF_001298625.1 Saccharomyces eubayanus
AAAAATGAGTTTCCTGCGCGTTTTCTTAGAAATTGGGGCCGCTTTCTTAAAAAAACAGGGCCGCTTCTTTTTGTCCATAGGCCGCTTCTTTTGCTGCATGAGCCAAGTCCGCCTTTCAGCGGATTGTCTCATTGAAATGCGAAAGTACCAAAGTCAGAAAACGCAAGCCTGGCCAGATTCCGTCAGCCTTCTCTTACAAAAAGGCTTTCCCGCGCGTTTTCTTATAAATCTGGCCGCTTCTTTCGCTTTACGAGCAGATTCCCTAAAGGCCGATCGTCCCATAAAAGTGTCACCTGTTTTGGAAAGACCCTATTTGGGGTATCTTTTGTTGTAGATTTCGCAGCCGTGCCTTAAAAAAACCGCTTTCTTCCCGTTTTCTGAGTGAATAGTCGACCACCTTTTGTGCCTAATAAATCGAATCCGCTAAAAGGCGCTTAGTGCGGAACTTGAATCCGCGCTGCTTATTGATGTCATACTTTTCTCAGCGTTAACTGAGCCATCAACTGGGAATATTATGCACCAAGATTTCATCTTCTTCAAAGTATATTCACGAAACTACCAGTAGTTGCTAGTTTAAAAGAAAGACACATCCAGAACTATCCGTTGTCGGAGATGTGCAACTTTTTGGCCTTAAAAATGCAAATAATCCATAAAACATCTCTACTTGTTCCCTACTGACTGAAAAAGTTGTTGGCTCTGTCATCTTTCTATTACTAATCAAGGAACGGTGTTACTGTATCATCGACACTTAAATACAAACGGAGAAACAGTCCTCGCTGATTCAGTATGAACGATCCTCCAGACGTTTAACCGTGCTATGTGTGATATTATTCCAGTTATACATTTTTTGTAAAATTTTTAAATATATATATTATAGAAGGTAGAAATGAAATCTATGAATGTTTATATAAGCATAAAGGCAAGGGTATAATTAAATACAGAGAGTTATCCATATTAAATGATTGCCAATAATACTGAGGCAATGAAAACACTCAGACCACTATTGGCTAGTAGTCCGTTGGCAATACCAGCGTAGGTGGACATTTCTAGAGAGGCGGTGCTAGATGCTGGCACGCCGCTTGTGGAAGTGCTACGAGGTTGTTGTGAGACAGTGCTCAAGTTGGAACTTGCARGTACCTCGGTGTTGGCAGTTGCCAACACGGAAGAAGCACCATTTACATGTGAAATTTCATTGGTAGCGGTARTATGTCCTTCAACATAACCAGATCCCGAAATCGAAGATACACCATTGCCGTTGCCGTGGGTTGTGGTTTCCGTTTCGGTTGCTTCAGGAATGGCAGGGGTGCTAGTAACGCCGGTGGTAACACTGGCGCTAACTGTAGTAGTACTGGTTGTTAATGGACACCATGTGGTGTACACTGTAACAGCGTCATTGACGACAGTTGTGGCCGTAGAAACGATGGCAGGAGAGGTGGTCTCGGAACAGACACCAGATTCACAGGAAGTAACTGTAACTAAAGTAGTTTGCTTTGTTGGCTCTGTGGTAGACATAGGACACCATGTAGTGTATTCAGTAGCGACGCCACTAACAGTAGTCGTAGCGGTAGAAACGATGGCAGGAGAGGTGGTCTCGGAACAGACACCAGATTCACAAGAAGTAACTGTAACTAAAGTAGTTTGCTTTGTTGGCTCTGTGGTAGACATAGGACACCATGTAGTGTATTCAGTAGCGACGCCGCTAACAGTGGTCGTAGCGGTAGAAACGATGGCAGGAGAGGCGGTCTCAGAACAGACACCAGATTCGCAAGAAGTAACTGTAATCAACGTAGTTGGTTTTGTTGGCTCTGTGGTAGACATAGGACACCATGTAGTGTATTCTGTAGCCACGCCACTAACCGTAGTTGTGGCTGTAGAAACGATAGCCGATGATACAGACTCGGTACACACATGGGATTCACAGGAAGTTACAGTAACCAATGTAGTTTGTTCATTTGTTTTTGTAGCAGTAGGAGTGACTCTTTGGATAGTAGTACGATCCTGGTAAGGTCCGGAAGTGACATCACTACTGGTTGTTTCTTGTGATTTGGAAGATGAAGCAGAGGAAGAAGTAAAAACA
>NC_030981.1:8662-9428 GCF_001298625.1 Saccharomyces eubayanus
GGATAGTAGTACGATCCTGGTAAGGTCCGGAAGTGACATCACTACTGGTTGTTTCTTGTGATTTGGAAGATGAAGCAGAGGAAGAAGTAAAAACATCAATTTTACTTCCAGATTCGCTGGACCCAGTGGAAAGACTTGTAAAATCGGTTTTACTACTGGGTACGTCAGAAACAATGGTTTCATAATTTTTGGAGTAGGTGGTGAAAGAAATAATGGATTTTCTTTGGCTACCTGAGCTAGTCGAATTGAATGTGGAAGAAGCTGTAGTTTTTTTATCCATAGAGTTAATGGTGGAAGAACTACGAGCACCGATTTGACTGAGGGATGTTGAAGAGCCAATTATTGAACTAGCAGTTGGTACAGAAGAGCCGGTAGCTTCGCTACTGGATGTGGAAGCGCTGGTATCCCTTGCATCAACAGCAGATAATCTAGTATCGGTCGCAATGGAAGTGAGTGAGACAGTAAGAGATCCAGAAGACGTATATGATTTAGTGAGCCCAGAGGCAGTTGAGGTAGAAAAGCTAGAGACTACAGTTTGATTGCTAGGGTACGTTGGGACAATAATATGATTAGATGACGTTGAGGAACTGGTGACCCTGGATTGAGTAGAAGTCGCCACATTAGTATTAAAATTTGCAGAAGACAAAGAAGAACCGATGATCTCGACTGGAGCCAATGATTTAGTGACACTACTAATGGGTTCCGAAGATGACATCACAGTGCTGGTGGTCTCAACTTCAGATGATGTAGCAGCGCTGGTGGTCTC
>NC_030981.1:10033-55401 GCF_001298625.1 Saccharomyces eubayanus
TCGACTTCAGATGATGTAGCAGTGCTAGTGGTCTCAGTTTGAGATGATGTAGCAGCGCTCGTAGTTAAATTAGTAGATGATGCCAGGGAACTGACAACTCTCGTTTCAGTAGATGTAGTAGCACTGGTGGTTAGATATTCGGATGATGTGGTAGGTTCAGTTGATCTGTGAGTAGATGGACTATTGGATGAGAGAACACTAGTTGGTGTTTCAATCTCGTAAATGGTCTCGTACGTAGTCAAACCGTTCACGCCAGTATAAAAAGACGTTTGTGTCAGTGTTGTTGTATATGCTCCTGTCCATGGTGCTGTTCTGGTCCTTGCTATGGCAGCAAGTGTGTGTCTTGCAGGATCTGTAATAGTACAGTTGGCTTGAGCCAGGTTATTGTCAAAAGAATAGACAAACCCTTCGTAGTCATCGTAAATAGTAGTACCGTTTGGTAATGTCATTAAAATTGGAAGTGTAGCCGAAGAATTAGCATTCGAAAAAACTATTTTCATTGGGTAGTAGTAACCAGCATACATGTATACTGACCCTTCGACATACTCGTCCTGTTTTCCGACACCATCGACTGTGAAATCGGTTGAAGTGACAGGTGATCGCTGTTGTTCGCAGCATCCGAATGCAGCGTCACCTCCAACTGATAAAATTGCTGAGTCATCTACCCTTGGAAAGGTAAATGTGTAAGAACCATTTTCTGGTGGTAAAAAGTAGCCTGTCATTTCCACAGTTACGTTTGTTGGAGTAGTATAGAAGCCAAATAGATCTGAACTCCAATAAGCAGCATCTGGGTTGCAATCAGCTGTATCTCGTTTCATAGGAACATTTCCACTGGAACAGTTTTCATCGTAACGCTTCATAAGCGCAACTTCATTAGTAGGGGTGGAATCATCGTCAGAGCATGTGGGAGTGCTATCACAAGGAATGTCATAATAAATGGAAAGAGCCGTCTGTCCACTAACAGAGCCCACTTTTTTTGTATTGGCATATCCATAGGCCATATATGCAGAATCAGTATATGTGGATTTGTCACCTAACGCATACTCGTAAAAGTTGATATTCATCCCATTTTCCCTCTCGTTTGTAGGCAGACATGCTTCTGTACTCGCCGAAGCAGCATTAGCTAGCGCCAAGAAAGCCAAGAGCGCTGAAAATACACGATGATGGATAGGCATTTTTGCGGGCGTTGATGCATATTGATTTTTCCCGAATACTACCAACAAGAAATCATAAAACAAAAGAAAAAAACTGCTCTTATGTATAAAGTATTTTGGGGCGAGTCATCTCTTGCACAGTAGACGAGTATTTCCAGGTAAGTTTGAGAAGAACGTGGTTTGGTTTTCACAACAGAAATTCCAAGCAGGGGTCCTTACGACTGATGTTTCCCTGCAGTTAAATTCGATGTGCATATGGAGTACGCCCTTTCCACTAAGGGCCTCGGAAATGAATTACCAGGTAAGCCAAAAACAAAAAAAAGGAAAAGCGGACTGTTATTGCAAAAGATGCTTCAAAACTTGCTTTGTAATACACAAGAATCGCGCAGTAAAGCTTTAGTTACTTATTGTGTTCTCCTAGGTCCGCTTAATTAAACTCTAAGCTTAAACGCCACCAAGCAGGGTTCAGATTCTATGCACCGGTGTGAAAATTTCAGCGACTTCACTGGCCCGTTTTACGAAAGTATTCGGATCAATGTGTTCCTCCCTTATCATATAAACGATTACTATCATTAGGGCTATGCGTTTCTGTAGACGGATGACAGAAAAGAAACGAAAAAAGCAGATGCAACGCCGGAATATTCCGTCAAGGAAAATTCATAATTTCTCCGCTGCAGGGTTTTCAGAGGCATGGGAAAATAAGAAAAATACCTTAACTCAAAATGTCAAATAAACTTTGTCGGTCATAGGGCTTGGTGCCGACAAAGAAGAAATTAATCGAACCTATACACAAAATAAGGTGATGTTTACTCAAGCCTGGCGGGTTCCATTCCAACAATCCCAGTAGAGACTATCTGCGATGCCCGACGCCACTTTATAAAATTTTGACTCAAATCGAAATTTTTGCTCGCCAGAACGTGCCTTCGATGAGATGCGAGTGCGCCTGTGGAAGAAAGATTATTTGTTAGAGCAACTCTTTCGACTACGAGGTGTACTTTCAGAGCTAAGAACGGGCAACACGATTTCGAATTTTTTTTTGCACTTGTAACCAGTTTGCATTACTCAACAACTCTCCAATCTTTAACATAGCTGCTAATTTGTGCTTCAAAATGTATTTTTAAAGTAATCCTTGTAGGGGCCCAGAACTCAGACCACAAATGATAAAGAAAGTGGCTGCTTCAAGACATTTTGCTCATTTCAACAGCGACCCATATTGGCCTTAAGCAGTTGCTGGACCCGAGCTGATTTTTTTAGCAAATACGCCCTGTTGCTTTCTTTTTCTTAAAATTTCATTTTTCCTTTGTCACGACGGCTGGCGTCAACGTGATAAGGTGAAAAGATACGAAAAAGACCAGTATCTTTCTCCAAGACTTTCTTAGTTCGGGATAACTAAATGCGCTTGACACACTCGACAAAACTCAATTGTCATAAAATTTTTACGTACAATTTTTCAAATTTTCAAGCCGACAGATGAAAAATTGCTCCCTCGTTTTGTTTGTCCTGCACGAATCTTCGAATTCCGGTTTTTGACCCGCATAAAATAAGGTTAGCGACCGAGGTTTCTGTAAAGATTGTTACGTCAGTAACACGGTAAGAAGAAGTAGAGAAGGGTACTAGCGCAAGAATGTGAAAGTTTTTGGAGATGCAAGAATGTTGAAAACTTCGGCAGATGCAATGAAGGTAATAATCTTCAAGTCAGCACTGAAAGTTCTTGCGCTTTAAAACAGAGTAACACTCCTAAGATCAACCTGTTCAATAACTGCTACGAACAGAATCTCTCTTCTTTTGGCCTTTGGTGCTTCTTGCTAGATGAATAGTTACAAATAATACCAAGTTTGCTACATAAAAGGATGAAGAAGCATGTGAACTCATGAAAAATGAAAGCCGCTAACCCACGGCGCGGATTAGTCTTGAAAAGCCCAGATAAAAATATATAGTACCATTTTTCGCAAAATATTTAGTGTTTTTTGACGTTATTGACCAGTCAAAATTTTATATTCTTGTCTTATGGTTAGTTTTTATTGGTGTTATTTATTTATGTGGTATTGGAGTTACAAAGTTTTTGTCTTTACGTACCCATTATTAAATGCATGCAGTAAATCTAAACCGGTTGTACGTTCATTACTTATCAAAATTTTGATTTGTAAAGAATTTTAACCGAGATTCTACTCTTGAAAGCCGTATGCATGTGGCCCATTCATTATATACGAAAACATTAAAGAGCCATCTAGCGGCTCATGTATGTTCAATGCACAATACCTTAAGAGAACACTAATACAATTTTACTTAAATATTACTATGATGTATATTTAGTGAGCCATTACTCATCTTTTTCATCGGAGGGCTCTACCGTACTATTCGATGGTATAGGTACCTTTGGCAAGCAGTTTGGCCTTATTGATAGGAAATGATTCAACGGACAAACTTTTCTTCAGGATAGTCTCTCTTTCAACAGCGCTACATAACACTTTAGAGTACTAGGTCACATTTCAAGATCAGCTAACTCAAATAATTATTTTTGCAAATTAAAAACAAAAATATCAAAAAAAAATAATTATTCATCTACCTTTTATGTTTTGTTGTTCAAACAAAAATTTTAGGCAATTTGGTAGCCTATATATAAGTTGGGCCCAACATGAGTATATGTTCACCATTGCCTAGCCAGCGATTTCCTTACAAAAACATTTTTATGTCCATATATACATAAACAATTATTGCAATTATAGGGAAGCATTTATCCAGTTATGCCAATAACACCAGGTGTATATCTTCATAAACATGAGGATGTGTCAAATACAGGTGTTTAAGTTCGTATTTGGGCACTGAAATATTAGGCGAAGGCAGTTTTAAGACGCGACCGCCTTCGTAGACCGATAAATACACCGCTTAAACTTCTCTATCTCTATCATTGGTACTCAATCATAGCGGCTATACTTACTGGGAAGACTTGCAATTGACCTGTTTGAAGGACCAGCTCTTACATTGACGTTTTTAGAACGATCGTTAAATGGTTTATTTCTTCTTGGCAAAAAACTGGATATGACCGATTTGGCACCGCTTTCCGCAGCTTCGTTTAGTGTGGATGGAGGATCTATGCTTTTAATCCAAAAGTTCGCTAAGAGCCAACCTGCAATGCCCAGTAAAATCAAGAAACCCAATATACCGAACCACCACGAAACAGTTGTACTTTTTCCTCCTGGCACCGGAACGTTCATACCAAACAGACCGGTGATAACGTTCAAAGGAACTAGCATTACACCTAACATCGTGACTTTTCCTAGCATTTCCGTAACTTTGTTATTCGAATTAAATGATTCTACTTGCAACTGAGCCAAATAGTTTGCATGTGATCTAGAGAAAATCTTTTCATATGCCAACAAATTTTGAAACATCGTGAGCAAATGATCTTGGATATCCCCTAAATACAATGCAATATCCCCTCTTGGTTGTGAAGTTGTGGGCACATAGTTGTTTGGTAAAGTTGCATAGCTGTTATTATTAGTGTGATTAGCATTATCTTGTCTTGCTTGTAAATTCGCAATGTTGATTTGTGATGTTAGCGCTGGCCCAATACCGTTGGCTTCATCATGACATCTTTTGGCAAACATTTTGATGACATCGGCCTTACCACTTAAAAGTCTCATTAGCGTCATTGTCTTGCGTCTACTTTCACCAATTCTTTGCAGCATGGCCGAAAAGTCCATGTCACGAGCCATGAATACGGAATCTTCAATAGAGTCTGCTTCATATTCGATGGATTGAATGACCGGAGCAAAACTATCTGTGATATCATCGATCAAGGCATAACATAACCAATCCGAATTGACGTTGACGTAATCTCGTAGTTGTCTTACACGTCTTCTAACATTAGCACAATGTGAAATTGGACCAAAATGGAAGGTCAAAACACCAGATCTACAAACGACAATGTAAACGTTAATGGGCTCTAAGAAATCTTCCGATTCTTTGTCGTTTTCAAATGTATGGAAACAAACAAAATAATACGACTTAAAAAGCTCCACTTTTTCACGAGTTTCTTGCATTCTAATATCTTCTGCCGTCAATGGATGAATTCCAAAAGCCTTTGCTATGCAACGCATTTCGTCATCGGTTGGGCAACTGCAATCTAACCACCAAGTTGGTTCCCCCCCTCTGAACAATTCATAGAATGACTGACCCTCACACACCAAGGACGGAATATCACTAGCATGCACGGTTTCATCAGATTCTGAACAGAAAAATGAAAACCTGTTGGGAATTTGAAAATCTGTATTCTCGTATGACAAATACGCTGGATTATGGGATGGAATTTTGTCGTCTTCTTCTTCAACTTTGTTTTTACCAAATGATACGCCAGGACGTGGTCCAGATTTGTCATCTTCATCCTCGTCTTCCTTCTTCTTACAAATGTCTGCTTCATTGGTACTATTACTATATCCACCAGTCTGCGAAATTCTAGGCGTGTATTTGAGGGCTGCCGAGGACCCCGAAGTGGAAGTAGAGCTTGTAAATCCAATATCATGAGACATATTACCAACCATTTGTTCATTGGACCCTTGAAGGCTGGCCAGGTACTGTTTCTTTTCTGCAGTCGCGAACTGGGCGTATTCTTCTATTTCATCGAAATCTATACCATTAACTCTCGTGTGCAGTTGCGGATGCATCGGGAAACAAACATCTTCCTCCGTCTCTTGTGATTCTCTCGAGGGCTGGGAAACATCGCTATCAAAAGAGGCTCTAGTGTTTGTGTGTACTGGTTTTCTTTCCTGTGGATCATCTCCTGATTGTTGCGATGCGCTTTTTGCAAGTACAGCCATGGGGTCAATGGATGAATGCGTAGATGTTCTGGAGGATGTTCTCTTCTTGGGCTTTGCCTGCTTGCAATGAGTGTCAATTTTCATTTCCAGCGGATTTTCAAGAAGTACTGAGGCTTTATGAACTTTTATCACAGTACCTATGGAAGAAGATGAACTTAACTTGGGTTTGTTGCTTGAATAAGTGGTAGATAATGGCGTATTATAATTACGTTTTATACTTATATCGTTGGACGAACGGTTATTACTACTCGCCTCGTAAAGCTGGACTTGGCGCGGCATGGAATATGCTAATCTAGATGACCTCACGTTAGAAGTTGAGGTCGAAATCGCAGAGGCTCTCAGCTGATGATGAGCAGCTGTTTCATTCAGTTCAGGGTCTGCATCTTCAGGATTCATTCGATCTCTATCAGGTGTAATCTCAACCTCCTTATGATCTTCATGTTTCGCTGCCTTCTTCTGCTTTCTGGGAGCAGCGAGCTTAGCTATTTCCTGTCGCTTCAATCCGGGGGCTTGGTGACGAACTGGTAACAAATCGGGGTGTTGCCTGTGGTCATATAATCCTGTGTGGTCTTCAGTTTTCATGGAAACCATAGAGTTGTTCAATGAGTTTGGCCTCGATAGATTAGACGATGACTCAGAGGAACTGGATGAGGACGACATTGTTAGGTTTTTTCACGCTTTCTCACAATATTCGATGACCTGTGATAAGAATGTGCAGTATTCTTTTGTCGAATTTTCTGTTCAACTAACGGCACACTTTCATGTAGAAATGTTATTTGGTACTTGTCTTCCGTTAGTACGATACTTTTCTTGGCAAACTATCTAATGCAAACAAAACTAAGTTGTTTCGTATTGATTCTATTATTCTATAAGTCGATGGATTCTCGAGCCAAACGATTCACTCTCCAATTGATTTGAGGTAGAAAATGCATTTCTCTTCCCAGAAATGGTTAATTACACATGTGACTGAATTGGTCGATGGCTGCTTTTATTAAAATTTTTGTCTAGGATATCGCTTTCGCAGCTTAAAACCGGACAGTCTGTGAAAAATGTGCCAAAGAGAGCAAATGGTGATGTGAATAACAAAAATACCAACTGCATGTGCGTCTTGCAATGAGCAACATTTTTGTTCGATGACCGGTTCTTTAAAGGTGAGGGGGACATTGTACATCTTACTGCAGCCGCGATGCGCTGCCAGTCCTAATAAATATGTTGTGTAGTCCCCTTAACACAGAAGACCGTTCTTGTTTATCAGCTAACAAAAAGCTTCGCATTTTAGAGATGCTTCCATGCATGGAGTTCCAGGTAGGAATGTTAGCACACAGTAAAGCATGCTTGTCTATTTTCTCTCAATAGGTACTATGGACTGTAGAACTTTGCAGCTGTTTGTATTTCGGTAATGTGCATAAGTACGTTTGCGCGCTTATCATATTTTGATCTTTTAACCCACTTACTCGAGCAATCTGATTTGGAATATAGACTATAGCATTCGGCAGGTAGTTGACGGCGAAATGCAGTTGCGGTTTCAGTTCTTGATCGATTAGTGTTTCTAAGACATCATTCTCCGTTTCTGACCTTAATTTTTTCATGAAGTAAACAAGAAAAAGCTGAAAAAGTTCAAAGAGAAACATAATTAAATTGGAAAAAGAGACTGAGTAAACATCGGTCAAAAAAGCAATATAACATGTCTGGTGAAGAGGTAGAGAAATTTGCTAACGTCGAGGAAATAGACTCTTCCCCAAAAGAAGAAATTGGAGCTACATTTATAGTACCTAAGTTACTTATCAAAGAGCATGAACGGGTTATACTCAAACAGATTCTACAGATTCTAAACCAAGATGAATTACTACAGGCTCCACTAGACAGATTCCCTTACAGGAGACTTGAGTTACCAAAGTACACAGATCAGTCGAAGACCAGAGACGCAACAAACACTTCTTATATAATGGAACAAAGGGATGTATATGGTGAGAAAAAGATAGGATTGAATGGTGAACTGTTTGGTGGCAGACACTATTTGTTCAATATGTTTACCTTTGCAGCTAGTGGAAACGTTCTTCTCACGCTTTTAAAAGACGTTATTAAAGTACTGTACCAGGATGATTTGAAATATGACGAACATGAGTTTATCGATCAGCATAGTCAAATTTTGGTAAAAGAAACTACAGAAGATCAAACGAATTTTTTAATCACGCACGGAATTCTCCCCAAAGGGTCTGTTGGCCCTTTTAAGTATATAACTGCCAAATCAGCGTTTGTCGAATTTGGTGCCTCTGTTATCGTTGGTGGCCAGCGTATCGTTGATGATTATTGGGAAACGTTAGCCAAAAAGCAAAACTTATCATCACACCAAAGAGTATTCAAATTAACAACAAAGTTAATCTCAAAAATATCACTTCTACGCCCCTCGTTTYAAAATAATGAAAAGGATAACGTTAAAATAATCGGTGAGAATTCTGACACAAGCGGAAGTACAATTTCGAACTATAAATTTGAATCACCATACCCAATCGTCACAGAACAACCGTCAGCAGAGATCAGAGAAGCGTACATTGAAAACTTTGCCAAAGGTGAGCACATTTCCGCAATTGTTCCTGGGCAAAGTATCAGTGGAACACTAGAACTAAGTGCCCAATTTAGAGTACCGCGTTATCATAGTAAAAACTCATTTCAACAATCCTTGCAAATGAAAGCAATGGATATACCCATTGGGAAACATGAAGAACTACTAGAACAATATGAAACTCAAACGCCTGATGGATCCACATCAACTTCTCTGCCCAACAATATCCCGTCTGTTAATCCTAGTAATAAACCCATCAAGCGAATGCTGAGTAGTATTCTTGATATTAACGTGTCATCATCAAAGAACAAGAAATCTGAAGAAAACGAAATGATAAAACCCATAAACAAAGGTTTGCTTAAAAATAATACGTCGCTAAATATAAATGGCTGGAAATTTGAATCGCTGCCCTTAAAATCCACGGAACACTCAGGAAACCAGCAGTATTATAGAGGATTGCCATTATACGAAAAATCTGCGCTCCTGGAAAGGTTAAAACAGCTGACGCCGAACGAAATCAAAGAATTAGAGCACTTACACGACGCTGTTTTTGTTAATACAGGTTTACAAAATGTTAGAAAAGTTAGGACAAAGAAATGGAAAAAATACTGGCAGTATAAAGCAGGTATTCCAATTGGTTTAAAACGTTCCCAGGTGGATGAGTTCAAAAACCAATATTTGAAAGACGTGTTGGAGCAGACGAGTGTCACTACAACGTTTAACGAGGTAACGAATATGGATGAAACATTAACGACGAAAAGGATACCAAACGCAAATTTCTTAGGGAACTGTAATGTCAAAGGGTTCGATCCTCCATATATTTACCCTCGTCTGAATAAATCGCCACAAAACAACCCTGAAAACAAGGAAACTCTCAAGCCAGAAATTGATGTGTCAAATAAAATTTCTGCCTCAATGATGACGACAACAATGGCGACCAAAACGGGCACTTTTCCAACCTCAACAATGGAATAACAATGGACAGATATTGGAATGAACAGATACATTGTATGAAAAAAAATGCCTCCCGATCGGTTAGTGGATATTTTTAAGGGGATAAGGTAAACTATTGTTCGTTATTTTATATACGTATACGTATTCTTTTATGTATATACATATATAAGGAATGCATGTGCACAATTAGTTTTAGTAAACAATTGCCAAAAATCATAATAGTTTGGTCTTGATAATCTCTTGTCTGATTTTAAATGTATAGTACGCCATTATTAACATAATGAAAATTAATGGAAGCAGCCAAATCATCAATTTTCTGGCAATTTCATCCACTTGAGGACCACCTTGACCATGGCGTTTTGCAGCTTCTCTATATTTTTCTTGTTCTACCACTATTTTTTCCAACTTTTGGTTCAGAGATAAGAAATCTTTGTACTCTTCTTTATCTTCAGCAATGATGTCCTCAGTAGAAACTCCCTTTTTGTTATCAGTAGATTGCTTTGTGGAACGTTGGTTGGTTAAAGAAGCCATGAATGATAGTAATTCTTGTTGTACTTTAATGACATCATTCAACTTTCCATCTAAAGCGTTGATGTCGTTAGCGAGAATCTTACCTTCGATTCTATCTAGCTTCTTATAGAGTTCATAGTTAGAAATTTTGTCCTTATCAGCATCGAAAACTGTCTTTTCGATCTGCTTTTCTTTGCCGGTCTTTTGATCAATAATTTTCGTGATCATTTTTGGCTGGCCCATTGCGTTAACGTTAGGAATCAAAGAATCTTCAATAACACCATTAAACAATTGCATTTTTAAAATTTCAAATGATTCTGCATTCTTATCCACTCTCCCGTTTTCAGCACTTACACCGATATGGTATGACCCAGTAGGAAAGCGAATTTTTCTAGTTTGGAAACAGACTTTATTATCCACTTGCACTTTCAATAGGTTATTGTCGTCGATATCATAAGTGACTCTAATTGTTGAAGGAACAGAAGAGTCCTGGTAACCCATTAAACAGGAGGCAAAACTTCTTTCATAAATATTCGCAATCTCCACAGGTTTTTGGCCGTCATTTAGTTGACCACGAAGAGTAGAACCCAAGGGACCGTTATTATCAACCAGCAATTGTAGACCATCATACTTGGCTGGGCCATTGTACAGACTCTTGTCACTTGGTATACCAGAATCTTGAACAAACCAAAACGATATACCACCATCAGTCTTACCAGAATAGCCGACGCTTCTAAAAGTCCACTCCAAAGTAAAAGAATCTTTCAAATTGAACGCTTGCTTCAACCAAAGCGAACCCTTGGTGTTTTGCTTAGAAGTTAATACAACTCTACCTTCTTCCAAACTAGCTTGCTCGCCAGCCTGCCAGTTACTAGGCACTTTACGTAGGTTAATCAGGTGAGGAAGCGAGTAATCTGAGTTCAACTTAGATGCATCTGAATTGTCTGCCAACGGGTGAGTTTCTGACAAACCTGTCCACATCGCAAGCACGGTGAAAAGAGTCAGCAGCGCTGTATATCTAGTAATCATGTTTGTAATCATCGCAATGTGAATTTTCCGGGGCTAACTATCTGCAAATGTATCAACTGAAGCGTGAACTCAGTCCCAATTAAGACCTTTTTCATTAAAAGATCAAAACATTTCCGAGAACGCTAGAAAATCACACCTCGTGTAGGATGACATCACGTCATAATACATGACAATAATGTATGAAATTATAGATATTATGAAACAATGATATGTTAAGTGGTATCGTACTCGGTATCGTACACCAGCAAGCCGGTATGCTATCGTTTTGTGATTATTTCTGGTCTGAGGACCTTGCCTCTGGTCTGGAGGTGCTATTTGACCGGCTGTACCATGGTTGTGAGCAATGCGACTTGTTCATTCAGTTATTTGCGTCAAGAATGCAGTTTGAAGTCAGTCATGGGAGGCAATTATTTGGAATAGAAGCCGGTATGAATAATTTGAAGGTAGTACAGGAAGATGAGCAGGAAACTGTGACGGTGGCCAGGGCTCTGAGAGGAATTTTGCAAGAAATGTCGCAAGAAGGGACGCATCACTTGACAATAGCATCGAACATCGAAAGTTTGGTGTTGCAACCATTCAGTAAGTGGTGCGTGGAACATAGGGAAAGGATTCAGTACTCTGAAAAGACCTTGCTGACCAACGTCAACAATTTCAGGAAATCTAAGAAATACGTCAGCAAACTGGAGAAAGAGTACTTTAATAAATGCAGACAATTAGAAGAATTTAAGAGAAGTAATTTCAACGACAATGAGCTGGCCAATGCCATGAAATCATTGACAGTACAACACAAATACGAAGAGGATTTAGCTAGGGAAAAAGATCACCGGTTTTTTAATCAAATAGCAGGAATAGATTTTGATTACAAGACTATGAAAGAGACTCTTCAACTGTTGTTGACCAAACTGCCCAAATCTGATTACAAACTGCCCCTTATTAGCTATTCTTTGAGTAACACTAATAATGGGGGGGAAATAACCAAATTTCTCCTGGACCACATGTCATTAAAGGATATTGACCAAGCAGAAACTTTTGGCCAGGATTTGTTAAGTTTGGGCTTTTTAAAATATTGTAATGGTGTCGGTACAACATTTGTCAATTCCAAGAAGTTCCAATACCAGTGGAAGAACACCGCGTACTTGTTCGCCAATGTGCCAATGCCCGGCTCAGACGATACCGTCACTGGTGAATCTTTGATATCCAGGTTTAACAACTGGGACAGTTCATCAGCAAAGGAAATCATTCAGTCTAAAATCAGTAATGATCAACGGGCTACATCAATCCAGGCTCCTCATATCTCGGATAGTGAGAGGATCCTCTTCAAAATGATGGATGGACTTAAAGCGTCAGATACGAAGTATTATCAAGAATGCTTTAAAATGGATGCTTTGAGATGCTCCATAGAGGAGTTATTGATCGATCACTTATCGTTTATGGAAAAGTGCGAAACTGATAGACTAAATGCCATCAAGAAAGCCACGTTGGATTTTTGTTCCACTTTGGGCAATAAAATCTCTTCGTTGAAACTGTGTGTCGATAAAATGCTCTCGTTGGAAAATGATATCGATCCCACGGCAGATCTTTTGCAACTTTTGACCAAATACAAGACGGGAAGTTTCCAGCCTCAAGCCATTGTCTACAACAATTATTACAATCCTGGTTTATTTCAGAACTTTGGTGTTGATTTAGAGACTCGTTGTAGGTTAGACAAGAAAATTGTCCCACTGATAATTTCCTCAATCTTTTCATATATGGACAAGATATATCCTGATTTGCCTAACGACAAAGTGAGAACTTCCATTTGGACTGATTCAGTGAAATTGAGTCTGACACATCAACTTCGAAATTTATTAAATAAGCAACAATTCCATAACGAAGGCGAAATCTTTGATATAATGTCTCAATCGAAGCTGGGACCAAGCACTGTTGCCAGCGTTGTCAAAATTTATTTATTAGAATTACCGGATCCATTGATTCCTAATGATGTATCGGACATTCTTCGGGTACTATACCTTGACTATCCACCATTAGTAAAACCTGCAGATGACGATTCAGATTCCTCTTCTAAGGACCAAGAAAACGACAAAAAAGAGGAAGACTCTGACACTAAGAGAATAAGAGGTCTTTATACAACTTTGTCTTCCTTAAGCAAACCCCATATAGCAACACTAGACGCGATAACCACCCATTTTTACAGATTGATTAAGATTTTAAAAATGGGCCAAGATGGCAATGAAGTGGCTAATGAATTCACCATTTCTATTTCACAAGAGTTTGCAAATTGCATTATTCAATCGAAGATTACGGATGATAACGAAGTCGGCTTTAAAATCTTCTACGACCTGTTGACGCATAAGAAGCAAATTTTCCACGAATTAAAAAGACAAAATTCAAGAAATTAGACACTCAAGATATAGTTTAGTTATTTTGTATAGAATAAGAACTGTTCATCATTCATCTGTACCATTGTTAATGCTTTTCAACCTTTTTGGCACTGGAAATTCAATTTTCTATTCATTATAACTATAGAAACACCCAAAAAAAATAAAATGAAAAAGTATGAAAAAAAGAGTAATAAAGATCTGTCAAAGAGAGTAAAAAGTAGAGCAAAGTGTAATTGAATAAAAATGCTCAAACGTATTGTTGGAATTCCTACAAGGCGTGTTTTCCATAGAAGTGCGTTGTTATTCAGCAATGATTTTGAAACTGTTCATATTCCAAACACCAATCACTTCAAAGATTTACTAATTGCAAAAGGTAAATTTCAAGAGGATCAAGCAACAACGATAGTGGAAATAATGACAGAAGCTATTAGGGGCGGGGTGTATCATGTCTCACAAGATCTGGCTAAGAGAGAAAAATTGACACAACTAAGTTACCAACAGCGTGTTGATTTCGCGAAGTTGAGAGATCAGCTACTAAGTGCTGATAGAAGTGAATTTCATAACATCCAAAACGAATACGAGAGTGTGAAAAATGATCTGGAGAAGTTGAGAAATAAACTAAGAGAAGAAATTACAAAGACTAACGCAGGCTTTAAGCTAGATCTGTCCTTAGAAAAAGGTAGAATTAGGGAAGAAAGTAGTCATCATGACTTGAAAATAAAGGAAATCGACACAAAAATCGAGCAAGAAGTGACCAACATGAAAATGCAAATTGATTCTGTAAAGACTCAAGTCATGCAATGGTTGATAGGTGTCTGCACGGGTACCTTTGCACTCGTATTAGCATACATGAGACTATTGACGTAGTAATGGTAGGTGGGAAAAAAGGCAGGATCAAAACTCGAAAACAGCGTTTATATTTTGTAGAAACACAGTTCAGTAAAAGTACACATTCAATAACGTAGTGAGAGTATATTTATTATATATATGGGGGGGAATAAAGAAACAACAAATAACAAAAGCATAATCATATAACATCAAAGAGCAGATATTATAAGTCGAATATTTCAGTTAAAATTCTGACGGTGTCATCTGGAGATTGAACTGAATGTCCGATGGTTCTTTCGTCAGCAAAGATTTCGTAATCGTTACCACCAACCATGGTCTTGTCACCAAAGAAATGTATTTCTTTGAAACCATCCTTAGCAACGTGTTGCAAACAGTAGGTCTTATCCCAACCAGCTGGGAAGACATCAAAGGAGATTTGGCCACCAATGGAGAAAGTCAAACCGTAGTCTGGGAATTCCTTTTTCAAAGCTTCAACGAATTTAGCTCTAATTTGGTGTACTTTGTCGTACCTTTCGAATTCGTTTCTTTCTTCGGTGGAAGCATTTCTACCGATTGGGGAAATGTTGATCATACCATTTCTGAATTCCAAGAAAGTACCTCTTCTCTTTGGCAAGTCAATTTCCGACAAGTATCTTAAAACGAACACAGCCAATTTGTTGTATTTTTCTTCACCGAGCCAGTTGATGAAAGATTGGGAAGCCAGTTCCTTACCCAATCTGTAGGCGGTTAAACCATTTTCAGAGAAAGAGTAGTCAAAATCGTTCAAGACGTTTGGACCCAATTGTTCTAATTGCTTGCTCAAATCGGAACCACCAACAAACCCGATACAGCACTTATTTCTCAACTTGATCAAAGTGTTTCTAACTTCTTCGGAAACAGTCAGTCTGGCTGGGGTTAAAGTACCGTCAACATCGAATAAAACCAAAGTCTCTGGCTTTTCCTTGTAAGCGAATTCAGCAATACTCATTTTTGTATGTTTTATTAGTAAATTTAGGTAAGAAGGAGAAAGAAGTAGTAAAGGGAGTTAGTAATTTCTTTTTCGTCAAAGAACTTTATGCTTTGCCAAAAGAAAATAAACAATAAATTGGGAAGAATGAAAAGAACACGTAAAAAAACGGTACTTTTTAATATATTCCAGTATTTTTTTTTTTCATCAACGACAAAAAGAATGTATTTAATATTTTTCGTGTTCCGTGACGAGTATACCGATAAACGCCAAAAGTGCCTTTTATCATTTATTTTGGCCAAAATCGACGTGACCTGTGGATTCAGCGTGCCTGGCAACTTCTCTTTCGCCCACGAAGGTCATCTGGCAGGTGTTACACTTAATCTGAGCCTTGTGAGTGTTGAAGGAGTAGCCAGTTTGCTTCAGGTTAGAGGCTAGTTGCAAAGCTGCCGTTAAAACATCATCTGATTCAGGCTGATTTTTCTTGTCAAAAACAGTTTTGAACTCATTCTTGGTCAAGGAGTCGTAATGAATACCGTTGAACAGGACCAGGATGTAATTGTCGAACTTGTCCTCGTTGAACTTTTCAATCTTGACAGCATCAATATCCACCACGTAAATGGCCACTGCGAGTGTGTCAGATATGATGCCGATCTCGATGGCCCCGCCCCAGGACTCCATTTTCAATATCCATTGGGCATATTCTCGGTTGGGTTTGTCCAAAATGGCGTCGCTGAATTTGACTGGGTTGCTAAGGACCTCCTTGGAGACCATCTCTCTTAGGGCACGGACGTTATCTTGTTTGAAGATACAGTAGGCGATAGCATGGAAGAGGCATGAGTTGTCATCGGGAACAGGATGGACTGATAGAACGTTCTCTCCACCGCCACCAATGGACATTTCTGTGCTCTTCAAAACTCTCTTTGGTTTCGGTTTTGGTGGCGACATGCTAAAACTGTCGTTACTTTGGGAAGTTTCTAGCGTGATCCTTTCACCAGAGTTGATTCCGAGCTCATCTAGCTGGGTTTGCCTCATAGCAGCCTCTTCCTCTTGTAGGTTGATCCGTTGAGGGGGGTATCCAAACCTTAACGTCTTAACATCTATTCCGACATGCTCAATCAGGTCGTTGACTGTGGCGTCCTGCTTCAAGGTAATGACCTGGTTGATGCCTGGACCAGTGACTCTTAACTTCATCTCGAAAGCTTCTCCTGTTGGGTGTTTTTTCTCGATTTCGTCTCTCTTGGTGGAGTTGCCATTTGCCACTGAAATCGGCTTGTTTCGCCCTTTATAGGTAGTTACTACCGTTGCCATACAGAAATAATATATATTGGTATGTAAAAGATACACATCACTACTTCAGTCCTACCAGGTTCAGCTTCACTAGTTGACGGAGGGAACTTGCAATTGAGCGCAAGTAAAACAGATTCAACAGTAGCAGAATGATCGCAATCAAGTATAAGAACAGCCACGTTTCCGTGGTGACCTTGATACCTTGAGGCTCTGCGACAGCTAGTGTGGCGGCAATAACTCCTCTTGGTTGTTCGACGTCTGCCTCCGCTGGCTTCTCTTCCAACTGTTCCTTCTCTGGCTCCTCTTGTTCCTTGTTGATAACAATTTGAGATTCTTCGACATTGTCCTTAACAAATTTGATGAGAATACGTTCCATCAGCTGTCCAGCCTCCAGTTGGCCATTTTTACAGCCGTTTTCGACCATCCCTTTAATCCAGCTGGAACCGGTCCACTCTACCCAAAAGGACACCCGTAGCAAACAGGTTATTTCATCGTTCCAACGAATTAAATACCTTGTCTTGGTCGAGAAACTGCCGCCACTGGGTACGTTCGGTGTGCGTGTGCTGCTGATAATTTCGTAATACGTCTCTGGGTCTGTCCTTTCTATTACTTCTGTAACATAACATGTCGTTGATTTAGGTCCCGCAGGAAAGTGCAATGCCTTTTCGTACGAATACTCTCTTTTCAATGGCATGGGAGCTCCATTAACGCTCGTGAAATCGGGAATCTTGGTGATTTGTGAGCCCTCCTGGCCTCGTAAGAAATCCAAGAGGTACTCGTTCTGTTCAGAATTGAACATAATCTCAAACAGAATACCTGGTGCACAATTGAACGGTAATTCCTTGATAACAAATTCGTTGGCGGCCATTAGTTCGGTGGGAAAGCTTGTTGAATGATGGTATAGTGGACCATCATACTGATACGGTGAATCACTACGTAGTTTATACGCTTTCTCTTTGTCCAGGGAAGGAATATTGCTTTTTGAGGAGGCTTCGTCGGTACAGCCGATGTCATTGTCGTTATCGTTAGTGTCGTTATCATTAATATCTTTATCATTATTGTCTTCGTCGATGGAGTTTATTGCATCGTCGATTTCCTTACCATTGCCTGATTTATCGTTGCTAGAGTTGCGGCTTTCGCTGGCTATGTCCTTTTGCAACAGGGTTCTTGACCACACTTCTTTCATTAGACCAAATGCGGTGTCTCTGGATATAAATCCGTTAAAAAGGGTTTTTCCCATCTTGGTTTCAATGGATATAGCGCTGGGGAATAACCCAGCAGCCGACGTCTTTTCCATAAACGTAATATCTTCGAATGCAATCAGCACTTTAGCGATCCAACCAAGAATATTGGAGTTGAAGCAGAGGTGTGATTCAGTAATGTAGAGCTTCCCTTGGTAAAGCAACTCTCTATTGAGTCCACAGTTAAAATCATCCAACAGCCTATCTTCCCCGGGCAGAGACTTAAATGATTCATGGAAATCCTTGTTCCTTTGCTCAGAGGCGTAGTGGAAAGGCGTGTCCAGATACCTTTCCTCCACGAACCGCTTGTGGTCATAAATGTCATCTTTCAGTAGAGAGGGTGTGCGCCTGGTCTTGACTTCATCAGGCTGTTCTACTTGTTGTAGTGGAGAACCTACTTCAGCAATGGTAGCGTTGCTGATACGACGGCTGGACCTTCTCTTGGAGCCTATGGAAGGCTCCCTCCTATGAGATATGATATTTGGCTGGGATACTGGTGAAGTTGGAGTAGTTGACCTAGAAGTCGGGGATTGTACGTTTGATTTAAACGAAGAGATCATCCCACTAAAGAACGATGACGTCGAAGACGTCATCGATTGGTCGTGTTTGATTTCAGTTGACTGACCATCAGCAGTACTGGGATTCGTGATCACTACGAGTTCTTTGCGTGCACCAGTGATCTCTGCCTCTAGGGGCACATCCTTCAGCAACCCACGTTCACCACCGCTGGCACAGTCATCATCATTGGTATGTTCGAAGGGAGGACCCAATTGCTTCACAGAATCTGTTGTATCCTCGCCATCAGACACCGGCTCCCAATTATCTACATCCGACATTACCACCTATCTTTTTGTGTAGTTGCTTTCTTCACTCTTTTCTTGAATAGGGATATAGTTGAGTGTTTTATTATAATTATTAAGATGCATTACGAAAAAAGGCAAGAATAAGAACTCCCCCCTATTCACGATTACGCGAGCTCTCTGGATGGGTATGCAAACCCAGTATTTTACATGGATAATGAGAGTGGGGGTTGATCGTTTCAGCTGCTCCAGCCCAACCAACGTCAAGGCAGAAATTTTTGAGATTAATCCATTTATATTCGAGAAGTTCCCAGACCCTAGATCACTACGCCATACTGGGTGAACGTACAGGCGAGGCCTAGCTAATCTGAGGGCCAAACATTCAGTACTACACGGATGAGGAAGCTCACAAGAACTTGCCCACGAAGTCCATTACCGTAGGCCACGAATCCAGCAGAATAATCATCGAGAGGTGACAAAATGTCTCTAAATTACTACAGAATGAGCAACACAGTGAACACCGAGCCCAATAGGTATACCGAGGAGTTTCGGTCAAGCCACTACAACTCACAACCTTTCATGCCCTTTGCATCATCGCCTCCTTGTAACGGGGCCCTTTGCGAAGAGTACGCGGTGGATATGAACTACGTTTACAGGTTACCATTACAATTGAAATTTGAGCAAGGTGTTTTGATCAAACCGCTGATCTAGCACATCCAGTGCAACTGTCTTACGTCAAGTACGGCKACTGTACTGTGGTTATTAGCGTCGCAGTCATTGACCTGGTGATAGATGCAGTGTTCAGAGAGTTCGGTAGTAACAACATCCTGCTCATTGGCACACAAGACTCCGAAAGGAACAAAGTCAGCAGTTCGATGGCGCAAGAATTCATCTACCAAATGTAGCTACAACGAGCAGAAGGAAAGGCTGCATGGACTTTATCTTCTAATACTCAAGAGTACTGACAATGTCTTGAAGTGTGTCAAGAACGGCGGGACTGTCACGCAGATTGGTGCGAACCCATCTGATGACAACGTAAGAACCGCCTCCAACAATATCTCCACCAGGGAGATCTCATTCAGCGTGTCATTCCAGCACTACCATAGCGACTATTCTCGGGCCATCGATTTGATGTCCAGAGGTCGCATCGATGCCCATAAGTTGATTATCAATTGGACCTTCTTGAGGAACAGTCCCGTTTTCAGCGAGACACTTCTTTACGGTGGTCAAGGTCAAAATAGAGCATTGAATCCTTCTATTTCTTCCTTTTTTACCTCATTGTGGCTTATATATTTACTTTGCACCCTCTTTCGCTATATACCCTTTAGTATATTTTTACATAAGATCACAAAAAGTACAAACCAAAAAAGTAAGTTCCGACTCAAGGAGAAAGCACCATACCGAATAGGACAAGAAATGAAGTTGTCGTGCTCGCTGGTGTGGTTTATACTGACTGCTAGTGTCGCTGTGGCCAAGACACACACGCTTAATTATACTGCTTCCTGGGTGAAGGCCAATCCCGATGGTCTGCACGAGAAGAAGATGATTGGTTTCAACGGCGAATGGCCACTCCCAGACATTCATGTTGAAAAGGGAGACCGTGTTCAGGTTTATTTGACCAACGGCTTTGATGACGGCACTGCAACCTCCCTGCATTTTCACGGTCTTTTCCAAAATACCAGTTTGGGGAACCAACTTCAGATGGACGGTCCCTCTATGGTAACTCAATGTCCTATAGTCCCTGGGCAAACATACCTGTACAACTTTACGGTTCCTGAACAAGTGGGGACATTCTGGTATCATGCACATATGGGTGCCCAGTACGGTGATGGTATGAGGGGTGCATTCATAATCCACGATCCCGAAGAGCCCTTCCAATACGATCACGAAAAAATCGTCATTTTAGCAGATCATTACCATGAAAACTATAATGTCGTTACCGAAGAATTTTTATCCAGGTATAATCCTACAGGTGCCGAGCCCGTTCCTCAAAATATCCTTTTCAATAATACCATGAATGTGACTTTGGATTTCACACCTGGTGAAACATATCTTTTCAGGTTCCTAAATGTAGGGTTGTTTGTATCTCAATATATTATCCTCGAGGACCATGAAATGACTGTGGTAGAGGTAGATGGAATTTACGTTAAACCAAACGTTACCGATTCAATATACCTTTCTGCAGGGCAAAGAATGAGTGTTTTAATCAAAGCTAAAGATAAAATGCCCACAAGGAATTATGCTATGATGCAATTAATGGATGAAACAATGCTTGATGTAGTTCCACCAGAGCTTCAACTTAACCAAACTATTCAAATGACATACGGTCACGCTTTACCACAGGCGGCTGCTTTGAATATCGAAGATTGTGATTTGGACCGTGCCACAAACGATTTTTATTTAGAGCCGTTAGTTGAAAGAGATTTACTTTCCCACTACGATCATCAAATTGTTATGGATGTGAGAATGATAAATTTGGATGATGGTGTGAAATATGCTTTTTTCAATAATATTACTTATGTGACCCCCAAGATCCCCACTTTGACTACATTGCTAACCTCAGGAAAGCTTGCCTCCGATTCTAGAATTTATGGTGATAATATCAATGCGCAGTTTTTAAAGCATAACGACATCATAGAAGTTGTTTTAAACAATTACGACTCAGGCAGACACCCATTCCATTTACACGGTCATAATTTCCAAATAGTTCAAAAATCCCCTGGCTTTCATATTGATGAAAACTATGATGAATCTGAACAAGATAAGATGACCGTTCCTTATAACGAATCCGCACCACTACAACCGTTCCCTGAGAGGCCAATGGTGAGAGACACTGTGGTTTTGGAACCTAGTGGACATGTTGTGCTTAGATTTAGAGCTGATAATCCTGGTGTTTGGTATTTCCATTGCCACGTAGATTGGCATTTGCAACAAGGTTTAGCATCAATCTTCATTGAGGCCCCTACAGTACTTCAGGAAAGAGAAACGCTTAATGAAAACTACCTCGATATTTGTCAAGCTGCTGGTATTCCCGTTGTTGGTAATGCAGCAGGTCATTCAAACGATTGGTTCGATTTAGATGGATTACCAAGACAGCCAAAACCATTACCTAAGGGATTTACCGCAGAAGGATATGTGGCATTTATTGTTTCCTTTATTATTGGTGTATGGGGGCTGTACTCTATTGCTCAATATGGTATTGGCGAAGTGATCCCTAACGATGAGAAAGTGTACCATACTTTAAGGGAAATCTTGGCTGAGAATGACATAGAGGTTCCTCGCAATTAATGAAACAACAAAAATAAAAAATAAATGAAAGAAAACTATATATTCATATCGATAATTTGCTCAGTTAAAAGATCTAGTACTGTAAATATTACTTGTCATGCGCTTTTTCCATTTGTTCATCTGTTCTCTATATTAAAATCACTATGTAATCATGTTTACTACTTCTTTTTTTAATTTCTTCGCTGCGCTGCTGTGTCTGACGTTTTGTCTAAATGTCACAAAAAAATAGGAAATGAAGAAGTATTCTTCATGAAATAATAAATAAAAAATAAAAAAATATTGATAGTGCTCATTAATTCAGTAATGAAGGCTATGAAATCTATTATTTGGAGACTTCCCAAAATGCCGAAAATCAAAATCACAAAAACTTACGAAGTTGCCAAAATCACGGCAATATTAACCCTTATAGGATTTATCATGGGCCTCGAAGTTCCGTCATTAGCAACTTTTCTCACAAACAAGACATTCAACGAATATTTCAAGTACCCAACACCATTGCAACAAGGCCTATTAATGGGGTCCACTCCTCTGGGTGGCATAGCTGGGTGCCTTATTTATTGTATGATGAATGATAAATATAGTAGAATTTACCAATTTCAAACGGGAATAATAATTTGGAATATAGTTACACTGTTGAATTTCGGTATTTGGAACTTGTTAGGTTTACTGATTTGTCGAGTGATCAAGGGGATGATACTGGGGAATTTTTCGATCTTGGTGGCTTCGTATGCTAATGAAATTATTCCTCGCGACAAACGTGGTAGTACAATGAGTTATATTCAATTGTGTTTAACCATAGGGATTCTCGTCATGCATTACTTGTGCATTGCATTGAGCCTTTGGAAGTCACATTTTGCGTTCCGTGTTGCATGGTGTATAGGAATTGTTCCCGGAGTGGCGTTTTGGGCAGCTAGTTACGCCTTACCAGAATCCTACCATTGGCTAGTACTGCATGGACAGATGAGTAAAGCCCAGGAGATTCAACACAATTTAGCCAAGAAATTTAACGAAAGCCAGCCAAGAGATGCAGTACCGGAAATGAGTAAGATTGAATTAGCAGGAGATTTTTGGATTGGTGTTAACGATCTAAATTTCTGCAAAAAATTGCCTCGTGGTTCATTGAAGCCTTTGGTTCTTGGTATGACTTTACAATTATTGATTCAATTCAGTGGTATAAATATCATCCTAGGTTATATCACCTACATTTGCGAGATTGTGGGGCTCGAGGGAAATGTGAAATTATTCACAAGTTCCATACCCTACTTCATCAATATGGTTTTGAGTTTATTACCAATTACGTTTATCGATTACACAAGCAGAAAACTAATCACAGTGCTGGGCGGATTCCCCATAAGTGGGCTATTAGTTACTATTGGTGCATTATTTGTTAGATATGGTCAAGATACCAAACCGATCGATGGTAATAAGAGTTTGGTTTGGTCTATTGGAGAAAACCCGTTCGTGGGCGGGTGGATCTTAGCATTGTGCTTCCTGATTGTTGGGATTTTTGCGATGAGCCTTTCTAGTATACCTTGGATTTACACAAATGAAATGTTGCCGTCACGAGTGAAAGTGAAAGGATTTGCAATTTGCGTAACATTTGGATGGTTGGGCAACTTTATATTGACGTTTCTATGTCCTGTGATGATCGAAACGTTAAAGGGCACAACGTTTATAATATTTGGGGCTTTCACGTTTATAATAACGTTAATTGTTTTATTTTTGTTCCCAGAGACAAAGGGAATGAGTATGGAAGACGTTGATAAATTCTTTGAGTTTGAAAACAGAGTGGACCCTCATTTGCATGAGGAGAAGGGTATCAAGACTCCAGATTCGAATTCCAATATCGGCTCCATACGGTCCTCGGAAGAAGGGGAATTGCATAAGCCTATTAATTTGAATAGCAATGAAGAGATGATTATTTGATATACGGTATAATAGATAAAAAAATTTTTATTAATACTATAATATATTATGTAATAATTATCCATATATATTCTTTTTTTTTTTTTGATAGTTTTTGCACTTTTCTAAGAGATGGAGACAGACAAAACACATTATATCAATGAAAACGTACAAAAAGTAAATAAAGTGAGTGCATAAAAGAGTAATGAGATACGCAGAACACACTTTGATATTTTTATTTTATTGAGTGGGCGGTTTAGAAATAGGGAGAGAGGTACATACATACACATACACGCACAAAAGCAGAGATTAGAAACATTTGTGGTGAACGATGGATGGACCACTTTCGTCGTATTCCTGTTTTGAGATCCACATTTGTTGGAAAGTGGTCAAAGAAGCCAAGATGGAACCACCGATCCAGACAGAGTACTTTCTCTCTGGAGGAGCAATGATCTTGACCTTCATGGAAGATGGAGCCAAAGCGGTGATTTCCTTTTGCATTCTTTCGGCAATACCTGGGAACATGGTGGTACCACCGGACATGACGATGTTACCGTATAATTCCTTACGGACATCGACGTCACACTTCATGATAGAGTTGTAAGTGGTTTGGTCAATACCAGCGGATTCCAAACCCAAGACGGAAGGATGGAACAAAGCTTCTGGGGCTCTGAATCTTTCGTTACCAATGGTAATGACTTGACCATCTGGTAGTTCGTAGGATTTTTCAATGGAAGAGGATTGAGCGGCGGTTTGCATTTCTTGTTCGAAGTCCAAAGCGACGTAACATAGTTTTTCCTTGATGTCACGGACGATTTCTCTTTCGGCAGTGGTGGAGAAAGAGTAACCACGTTCACTCAAGATCTTCATCAAGTAGTCGGTCAAATCTCTACCGGCCAAATCGATTCTCAAGATGGCGTGAGGTAGGGAGAAACCGGCGTAGATTGGGACGACGTGAGTAACACCGTCACCAGAATCCAAAACAATACCGGTGGTTCTACCAGAAGAGTACAAGGACAAAACGGCTTGGATGGAGACGTAGAAAGCTGGGACGTTGAAAGTTTCAAACATGATCTGAGTCATCTTTTCTCTGTTTGATTTAGGGTTCATTGGAGCTTCGGTCAAAAGAACAGGGTGTTCTTCTGGGGCAACTCTCAACTCGTTGTAAAAGGTGTGATGCCAGATCTTTTCCATATCGTCCCAGTTGGTCACGATACCATGTTCAATTGGGTAACGCAAAGTCAAGATACCTCTCTTGGATTGCGCTTCATCACCAACGTAGGAGTCCTTTTGGCCCATACCGACCATGATACCTTGGTGTCTTGGTCTACCAACGATAGATGGGAAGACGGCACGGGGAGCGTCGTCACCGGCGAAACCGGCTTTACACATACCGGAACCGTTATCAATAACCAAAGCAGCAACTTCTAATCATAAAAATTATGGGAGAAAAATGGTTGTTAGTACATTGAGATATATCATAATAGTAGCAAAGAAGAATACGCATTAATACGCGTTTTGATTTGAAAAATCACTCCACACGAAACCCGTCTATTTTTTTTTTTAATTTTTTTTTTTCCAAAAAATCATGCCCCTATTTATTCCAATAATATACGTGGTAATAATAGATCAGCCAAAACAAAAGGCCATGGAAGAAATGGAAAACAGAAAAAAAAACTATAACAAAAAAAATAAAAGGAGACGAGCTCTCGAGCCATTAAAACAACACAATTCTTCTTGCTAGAGTAGTAAAGCAGTGGAAAAGCTAGAACATACCAGAATCCATTGTAATTCAGTAAATTTATGATCTTGGGGAGAAAAAAGCTAGTAAACGTGAAAAATCTAAGAGCTGATGTAGTGCTAGATCCTGTTCGTTGACAAAGATTGACCTTTTCCTTTTCTTCTTAATATGAATGAGAAGTGGAAAGAATAACAAAAGAGAGAGAGAGAGGGAAAAAAAGGAAGATAAAAAGAAAGCGTGATATAAATGAATATATATCAAAACAAGAGATTGGGAAGGAAAGGATCAGGCAGAAACCAAAAACATTCCAAAAAGGAGAGAGAGGCGAGTTTGGTTTCAAAGCGGTTTATTTATTCATCCAAGAAGGAAGAAGACGAAGAAGAAGGAAGAAAAAAACCTGAAAAAAAAACGCGTGGCGGGTAAACAGCAAAAATCCGGTGCGGGTAATGCCTAGGAAGGCCTCTAACCCTGATATATTACACTGAGGTCTGGATCCATTTTTCTAGGTTTTTGGCCAGCCCGATAAGCAAGAATGTAGGGTTTTTTGAGGCTGGTTCAGGCGGGTATCCCCCTCCCCGCATTTATTTTGTTTTGTTTTGTTTTGTTATGTTTCCTCCTATAGTAGTAATTGTTACTGTATTTGTATACTATATATCGTGTGTATTCTTTTTTTTTTTYTTTTTTGTTCTGTTTATTTAGTTATTATTATACGTAGTCTGCAAAGTAGAGTGGGGGTGCTTCTTCTTTAACAGCAGCCGCCGCTGGTGTTGGTCAAGCTCTGGCCCTTTAGGTTGACGTTGCCCTTGTCATCCTTCTTCTGAGTGGTCTCGTTCAGGTTCTGTTGGGACATACTCTCCTTGATCTGTCTGGCCATGGTCAAGAACGCGTCCTCGACGTTGGTGGAGTCCAGAGCACTGGTCTCCAAGAACGGCATCTTGTTTGCGTCCGCGAACTCCTTGGCCACGTCGTACTCCACGACCCGCTTGTCTTTGAGGTCGCACTTATTGCCCACCAACAGCTTCAAGACCGTTGAGGTTGCGTAGCGGTCGATTTCTTGTAACCACATCTTCACGCCGTTGAAGGACTCTTGGTCCGTGACATCATACACTATGATGATCCCGTGCGAACCACGGTAGTAGGACGAGGTGATGGTGCGGAAACGCTCTTGGCCCGCGGTGTCCCAGATCTGCAGCTTGACGGTCTTGCCGTCAAGCTCCACGGTCTTGATCTTGAAGTCTACCCCGATCGTGGAGATGTAGTCGTTGGTGTACGTGTCGTCTGAAAACCTCAAAAGCAGACAGGACTTCCCGACACCGGAGTTCCCGATCAACAGTAGCTTGAACAGATAATCGTACTCGCTATTCATAATTGCGTTTCGTTTCGTTTCTTTTCTTGCTTGTCTCGACCTGGGCCCAACAGGAATTCTTTCAGTCCCCCTCTGGGTGTGCTCGATTGCTGGCTTCTTCTGGCTTCTGTTCTTTTTTCTCTGTATTCCCCCCATAGGCCAAAAGAAAGAAAGCCTACTAGTGTCTGCGTTCCGTGCCGGGTGATGAGACCCGTACGCGGTGACCTTGCGGCGCCACAAGGAAAAGGAAAAAAACAGGAAAAACAACAAAAAGTAAAACAAACACGAAAACTCTGGTAGATCAAGTGCAGCAGTGGTGAGGCAATTGGAGTGACACAGCAGCAAGCACTAGTACAAAAGCAACATCTCCGCAAAACAGTATAATGAGGGAAATTATTCACATCTCCACGGGCCAGTGTGGTAACCAAATTGGTGCTGCGTTCTGGGAAACGATCTGTGGCGAGCACGGTTTGGATTTCAACGGGAACTACCATGGCCATGACGCCATTCAGAAGGAGAGACTGAACGTTTACTTCAACGAGGCGTCCTCCGGGAAGTGGGTGCCCAGGTCTATCAACGTGGACCTGGAGCCCGGGACCATTGACGCAGTGCGTAACTCCTCCATCGGGAATTTGTTCAGACCGGACAACTACATCTTTGGCCAGAGCTCCGCGGGCAACGTGTGGGCCAAGGGTCACTACACGGAAGGTGCCGAGCTCGTAGACAGCGTCATGGACGTCATCAGACGGGAGGCCGAAGGGTGCGACTCTTTGCAAGGTTTCCAGATCACGCATTCTCTTGGTGGTGGTACTGGTTCCGGTATGGGTACGCTGTTAATCTCGAAGATCAGAGAGGAGTTTCCGGACCGTATGATGGCGACATTTTCCGTCCTGCCCTCTCCAAAGACCTCCGACACTGTCGTGGAGCCCTACAACGCCACGTTATCCGTGCACCAATTGGTAGAACACTCCGACGAAACCTTCTGTATCGATAACGAAGCGCTATATGACATCTGCCAAAGAACCTTGAAGCTGAACCAGCCTTCGTACGGGGACTTGAACAACTTGGTCTCGAGCGTCATGTCTGGTGTCACCACTTCGTTGCGTTACCCCGGCCAATTGAACTCGGATTTGAGAAAATTGGCAGTCAACCTGGTCCCATTCCCACGTTTACATTTCTTCATGGTTGGGTATGCGCCACTGACTGCGATTGGTTCTCAATCGTTCAGATCGTTGACCGTTCCTGAATTGACCCAGCAAATGTTCGACTCCAAGAATATGATGGCCGCTGCTGACCCAAGAAACGGTAGATACTTGACCGTTGCGGCATTCTTTAGAGGTAAGGTTTCCGTGAAGGAAGTGGAAGACGAAATGCACAAAGTACAATCCAAGAACTCAGACTACTTCGTGGAATGGATCCCTAACAACGTGCAAACCGCCGTGTGTTCTGTCGCCCCACAAGGCTTGGACATGGCTGCTACTTTCATTGCTAACTCTACATCCATCCAAGAACTGTTTAAGAGAGTCGGCGACCAATTTTCCGCTATGTTTAAAAGAAAAGCTTTCTTGCATTGGTATACTAGTGAAGGTATGGACGAAATGGAATTCTCTGAAGCTGAGTCCAACATGAACGACTTGGTCAGCGAATACCAACAATACCAAGAGGCTACTGTAGAAGATGATGAAGAAGTGGACGAAAATGGTGATTTCGGTGCTCCACAAAACCAAGATGAACCAATCGCCGAAAATTTTGAGTAATTGGTTTGTTTGTTTTTTTTCCCCTTTTCCCCATGTCTGTCTTCTTTTGTGAGAATAGAGTACTAGAAACCAAAAAAAAAAAAAAAAATTAACTAATCAAAATATAATAAGTCAACTCACGAAATCTTCTATACCATTCCTTATTGAAAATATATAATCTTATTTATATATATATACTATCTCAACTATCTTTACCCTTTAGAGTAATGGTATTTTGTCCTAGCTTCGGCGGCTAAAAAACCCCGCCCCGAGTGGAAAAATATATATAAGTACGTATACATCGATAGGAAACACTAACAAGAAAACAAAGCATAACATCACACAAAAGGAATATCGCCTAAACGCAGTTCGAAAGTGGCACCACCGTACATTGTGGAAGTACTCGCACATATGTTTGCGCGTCAACAGCCCGTCATGGAGCAAGCGCAGAGAGAAGACTTTCCCAGGTCCTCTCTTTTTTCCCTGGACCATACGCAGTTATTTGGCTTCCTTGTTATGCATTATGAACTATACTTTGGTAGTGTTATTCCAATTCAATTTGGCGGCTAGTCACATCTCTCTCATTTAGCCGCCCTGCCCAATTTTCCCGTGTAAAGTGATAGTTTCTTTACCCGGCTGGTGGCCGCGCGGCTCCTCGTCGGCAATGATGTGGGGTTCGGTGGCCATAAATGTAACTAATAGAAGCATTAGCTAACCCCGAACTTTTCACAGTTTTGGATATTTCTTTTTTTTATTTGAAAAATGGAAAATTATAGTACCTTGATTTTAATGCCTAGGTGAAAAAATAGTGTTTGGAAAGATAGGTTTCGTTTTCCTGCTGCCTCCTGTAAAAAGATATCACTAGTCTGCGAATAGATTTTAAAACGCTGCTTCAAAACGACTAATCACTCCAAGCCAACAGACAAAAGCACATTTCCTGTTCATATACCAATTTTCATTCTGCTTCTGTAAATTTTATTCATTTTTTGGCCAGTTTTTTCCTCCACTTCTTTCTGATATTCCTTTTCAATATGCTAAGACCAGTCTACAAATCTGTAGTCAAGACATCAATACTGCAAAGACGACTAATATCGTCAAAGGGTTCCAAGCTATATAAGCCTTCTCCAGATTCAACAAGTACCATACTAATAAAAGATGATCCTCTGGTAGCCGCTTCGTCCTCCTCCTCATCTTCCTCATCAGGCATAATAAACTCATCCGATTTCCCGTTGTTTAACAAAAGTAACAAGAACACCACTAATAATCTATCTTACCAGTGGAAAAATACCTCCAATATGGAGTTTGACCCTTTCAACAAATCGCATGCCTCGGCAATAACTTCGATGACAAGAACCAGAGACGTCATGCAATTGTGGTCGCTGTTGGAGGCATGTTTGCAGTCAAACCTGCTGAAAAGGGCTTTTTCTATATTAGAATCACTGTACTTGATACCTGAACACAAACAGAGATTCATTGAGGATTATAACATGTACCTGGATTCATTTTCGAAAAACGAACCAAATTTCCCCATTATAAAAATGAACGAAAAACTAACGAACGATTTGGAGACAAGCTTCAAAGACGTAAATTATAACGACAAGACTTTGGCAATAATGATTCATCACGCTTTAAATTTCCACCCAACGGCAAGTTCTATGCTTCTGTCGCCCACAATTTCCGCCTATTTGAAAATGAGCGTGAACGGTGTCAGAGACATCTTATCGAACCTAGATATTTTGACCATATCGGATCTGAGTATCTTGGTGAACGACCTAAAAATCATATCGTTGTCACAGTTGCCAACTTCTGTGAAGCCCATATTGGAATCCCTTGCACCATCTTCTACACCTGTAAATAATATTGAAAACGAAGATGGTTCCAACAAAATGGAAGCTGAGAAAGATTCAAATATAGACCAAAAATTAGAATTGGGCCGTGACTCTACAAAGACACCTTCTTTAGACCCTCTTCGGGAAGCCTCATTAGATGGCTCAGTGGGAGTTTTGCCAAAGGACGCTGAAAAGCTTGTGGCAGTTGACACCATTGGGATGAGAGTTATTAGACATACTTTGTTAGGATTGTCATTGAATTCTCAGCAAAGAGAACAAATTTCCAAATTCAAATTCGATGCCAATGAGAACGTTTTAAATATGAAACCCACACAAAATGGTGAGGATAATGATTCTTCGATAAATTTTTTTGAGATTTACAATTCATTGCCAACTTTGGAAGAGAAGAGAGCATTTGAAAGTGCACTAAACTTATTCAATCAAGATAGACAAAAGGTATTAGAAAACCGTGCCACAGAAGCCGCAAGAGAACGCTGGAAACATGATTTTGAAGAGGCAAAGGCTAGAGGTGATATCTCTATTGAGAAAAACTTAAATGCTAAATTGTGGAAATGGTACAACGATATGTTACCCTTAATAAAAGAAGAGATTAGCCACTGTAAATCGCTATTATCGGAAAAGCCAGTGAATAAAAGGGCCTTGAATAAAGTGGACACAAACCGTTTGGGGTATGGTCCTTATTTAACGTTAATTGATCCAGGGAAGATGTGTGTTATTACGATCTTGGAATTATTAAAATTGAATTCTACAGGTGGTGTTATCGAAGGTATGAGGACTGCAAGAGCGGTTATTTCAGTTGGTAAAGCTATTGAAATGGAATTTAGATCGGAACAAGTCTTGAAAAGCGAGTCTCAGACATTCAGAGACGTCAACAAGAAATCACCGGAATTCAAGAAACTGGTGCAAAATGCTAAATCTGTGTTCAGGTCATCACAAATCGAACAATCGAAAATTTTATGGCCACAAACAATAAGGGCAAAAATCGGTTCTGTGTTGATTTCTATGTTGATTCATGTTGCAAAGGTCTCTGTCCAAGGTATTGATCCAATAACAAAGGCTAAAGTACATGGCGAAGCTCCGGCCTTTTCACATGGTTACCAATACCATAATGGTTCTAAACTGGGTGTCTTAAAGATCCATAAGACTTTAATTCGTCAATTAAATGGTGAGAGATTGATTGCATCGGTTCAACCACAGCTATTGCCAATGTTGGTAGAACCTAAACCATGGGTTAACTGGAGATCGGGTGGATACCACTATACCCAATCCAGTCTTCTAAGAACAAAAGACTCACCGGAGCAAGTCGCGTATTTGAAAGCCGCCTCTGAGAATGGTGATATAGATCGTGTTTATGATGGTTTGAATGTGTTGGGTGATACACCTTGGACCGTTAATAGAAAGGTATTTGACGTGGTTTCCCAAGTTTGGAACAACGGTGAGGGTTTCTTAGATATTCCAAGTTCCCAAGATGAAATGATTTTACCACCAGCACCTCCAAGGAATTCGGACCCTTCTATCTTAAGAACTTGGAAACTGCAAGTCAAGACAATCGCAAATAAATTTTCATCTGATAGATCAAATAGATGCGACACAAATTATAAATTGGAAATTGCAAGGGCATTTTTGGGCGAAAAATTATATTTTCCACATAATTTAGACTTTAGAGGACGTGCTTATCCTTTATCTCCACATTTCAACCATCTTGGTAATGATATGAGTCGTGGTCTTTTAATCTTTTGGCATGGTAAGAAATTGGGATCTTCTGGTTTGAAATGGCTAAAAATTCATTTATCGAACCTGTTTGGGTTTGATAAAATATGTTTAGAGGATCGTATCGCATTTACAGAGTCGCATTTGAAAGATATTAAAGATTCCGCAGAAAATCCTTTGACTGGAGATCGTTGGTGGACAACGGCCGATAAGCCATGGCAGGCATTGGCCACATGTTTTGAGCTAAATGAAGTTTTGAAAATGGATAATCCAGAAGAATTTGTTTCTCATCAACCTGTTCATCAGGATGGTACATGTAATGGTTTACAACACTATGCTGCCTTGGGTGGTGACGTTGAAGGTGCTACTCAAGTGAACTTGGTTCCAAATGATAAGCCACAAGACGTTTATGCGCATGTGGCAAAATTAGTGCAGAAAAGATTAGAGATTGCAGCTGAAAAAGGTGATGAAAACGCTGAAATCCTAAAGGACAAGATTACAAGAAAAGTTGTTAAGCAAACTGTCATGACCAATGTGTACGGTGTTACTTATGTGGGTGCGACGTTCCAAATTGCCAAACAATTGAGTCCAATTTTTGATGACCGTAAGGAAAGTTTAGATTTTTCTAAATACTTGACCAAACACGTTTTCGGTGCTATTCGTGAGTTATTTCATAGTGCGCATCTAATTCAAGACTGGTTAGGTGAAAGCGCAAAAAGAATTTCTAAATCCATCAGGCTGGATGTTGACGAAAAATCTTTCAAGAACGGGAATAAACCAGACTTTATGTCGTCGGTTATTTGGACAACGCCACTGGGTCTACCAATTGTCCAACCATATCGTGAAGAAAGTAAAAAGCAAGTTGAAACGAATCTACAAACCGTCTTTATTAGTGATCCATTTGCTGTCAACCCCGTCAATGCAAGAAGACAAAAGACCGGTCTTCCACCAAATTTCATTCACTCATTGGATGCTTCGCATATGCTGTTGAGTGCGGCAGAATGTGGAAAACAAGGATTGGATTTTGCGTCTGTGCATGATTCCTACTGGACGCATGCATCTGATGTAGATACTATGAATGTTGTTTTAAGAGACCAGTTCATCAAATTGCATGAGGTCGATTTGGTTATGAGGCTCAGGGAAGAGTTCACCCAAAGGTATAAGAGCTACGTCAAGATTGGCAAGTTAAAGAGAGCAACAGATTTGGCTCAAAAAATTATCAATATTCGTAAAGATCTATCGAAGAAACTAGGAAGAAATACCACGTTAGCAGATGAAATCTATTTCGAAAAGAAAAGACAACAGTTACTAAATAGCCCCTTGCCGGAGGATAGAAGTATTGGTGAGAAGATGATTACAACCGTATCGTTATTTCAGGACGTCAAGGATTTAGACGCACTTGAATTAGAAAACGGTGGTGATGAAAATAGCGGTATGAGCGTTCTTTTACCCCTAAGACTACCCGAAATACCACCAAAGGGGGATTTTGACGTCACAGTATTGAAAGATAGTCAATACTTCTTTTCATGACCTGCTTGTTGCAAAACTGATGTCCATTTTTGTCTTTATATCATTTAACTTGTAGATACATACACATGTATATATATGTATGTATGTATATATATATATATATATATATATTTTATTATTCGGTTTATTATTGTTCGCATTGTTTGATTCTTTTTGATCGTTCTTTAGTGTCTAAGTTGGAGTAACCAAAATGATAACTAACGTTATTCACTATTAATTATATATGATTTTGCCTTGCTTTTCAAAACTTTCGATTAACGGTAAAAGTGGAGTCATTTCCTTCCTATCAATGATTTTAAACTCTTTGGCAAAACTAATGAAATGGGAAAAAAATGAGTTCCAATGGGCTTCTAGCGATAGGTGTACAATTTTGTCGAAATGGTGGTGATAAATATGTGCAAATATTCTAAACATTTGCACCATAATTCTTTGTACGTCTCTAGAAAATTGTTGCGGGAACGGTAACCCATTCTTGGTCGGAAAGAGGTTTTTATCGTTGACTTTATTATTTATCCACGTGAGTGCCAAATCTATGTATTGACTAGCCGGTAGTGAAACTTGTCTATTATTGGCATCCAACCATAAATAATCTGTGTGAGGACCGGCATTCATTGTTGGATATGCATCTGGCGTTACGTATTCCGCCACTACACCGTAAAACTGGTTCAAGTTTGTGAAGAATTCGAAAACGTTCAACGCTATCCACTCTCCCAAGTCCACATATTTGGGTAGTTGTACTATTGTCTTGAATGAACCTTTCACTAAAGCTGTTCTTACGAACGGTTCGCTGAGAAACATTACTTGTTGTGATTCCGGCCTCTCATTGGATTCTTGTTGATATTGTGGTGATGCCAGTTGTTGTGATTGCGGCGTAGTCTTTTGTGCGGGGAAGCTTGTCTGTGAATGCCTCTTGGGCGAGTGGTGTTTATTCCTCAGTGATAGTCTGGAACTGCTACTGTGCGGACTCGAATAAACGGTATTCATTGCTGGTGGAGGAGCCACATTAAGTGGTGGGTTTTTATTCTTTTTTGAGTTTCTTCCAAATGCTCTATTTGCAAAGTATACACGTAAGATCAAATGATTTTGATGCTAAGTGGTCAATTAGTTAGTAAAATGAATGGGGAAGGATACTGGAGAGAATCGGAGAAGAACGGTGTGAACATACTTGAAGTTAAAAAACGACATGTTGTGCTGATATGTATTTGATTGGGCTTGTGAACTAGGGCGGCGACGTTATCAGGTGCTTTTGATGATCTTCGTGTTTCAAAGTCTGATGCATTTTCTTTTTTTTATTTTTCACTTTTTCGTGAAGTGACATTTCCAAAAGAAAAATGAAATACGTAAAACAAAAGAAAAAAGCTAATATAGGTCAGAGTGATAGTATTGTTATATGAATAGTTTTATAAAATATGCGTACTTGAGTCTACTTATTCTTCGTCTTCGTCTTCGTCAGCTTCTTCTGGAGTGACTTGGTAAAAGACTAATTTGTACTGGTTCTGCCTTATAGAGATGAATCTGATCCAGTCTCTCAATTGGTTCTTCTTCAAGTACTTCTTGGTCAAGTATTTCAAGTATTTGCCGGAGAATTTGGCGGTGGCCACGACGGTGACTATAGAGCCATCTTCGGTGACTTCGATGGCTTTGCCTAAGTTTCCTACGGCACCGTCTACCTTGATATGGTCGATCAAGTACTTGGAGTATGAAGCTGGGTCGAAGACACCGTTTTCGGTTGGTGATGTAACGTCAACGGTCAATGATCTGACGATCTTTTGCTTTCTAGAAGTCTATAATAACTCTATGTTAGTATTCCATAACTTAAAATAAGTTTTTCTTTCTCGTCTTGACGAGTCTAAGATGTCTAGCCTACTGCTATTAACAATCACTTCATACAACTGAAAACAGAGAACAATCCTTGGATTGCCTTCTTTAGAGTCATAAGGGGTGAATTTTTAAAATACAGAATAGCTGAATACATATAAATGTAGACTTAAAAAGGATGGAACCACTAACACGCTAGGAAAGCGAGATTGTTAAAATTAACGGTAGGTAATAGACAGACTTTCTTAAAATACTACTTTCTCTTAGATCCTAGGACTCTTGGTGAAGAGCAGGAAGAAAGGAACCTTAACGTACGTTTGGAGCCATTGTAATTAGATATATGTGGTTGTTCTATTGGTTGGTTTTTACGGTATATGGACTAAACGACCAAGAAATAGTCTGTAAAGAATCACGTCTAAATCGGTGATATATGATTTACTTTAGTTGGTTTGTCATTCTTGGAACAATATACTATTAAATTTTCGATTTGTGGAATATTTCTCGTCGCGCCGCGTCGTCAAAAATAAAAAAAATAAAATATTTAGATAATGCATGGGTGCGATGTACAGGATGTTGGGATGTAAAACTAAAGAGCAGTCTTGGTAATTGGCGGACCTTAATACGGTAAAGGTTAAAATGGAAATGTAGTGGCAGTAAACGATCCTATCGTGGTAATTGTGAAGATAGAGCAGCGTTGTCACAGGATTTAGACTGTACGAAGGCTTATTTTCAATTTCGTGTAGCCGCTGCGTGTATTGATTGCTGGCTGGTACAGTGTTGGTAGTTATTTTAGTAATAGTAAGGCATATTGAAAGGGCTTTTCTAACAAGATAAAGCAAGGTTGAAGAGAGAGGAGGAAAGTATTGATACCAAAACATGTCTGATTCGGAAGAAGATTTGGGCCTACAGTTGAAAGGCTTGAAGATTGCAAGACATTTGAAGAGCTCAGAAGAGCGCACCTGCCCCGGATCCGATTCAGGTTCCGACTCGAGCAATCACGATGATTTAACCATTATTAATAATACTAATGGTAAAGACACCTTTGTTGGTCAGGACAGGGCAGACGGAGTATCGGAGGAGGATTCGTTGCATGAGGAGGAACCTGCAACAGAGGAAAGAAGTTTGCCCTCACCACAACCACAGGCTAGTACAGATGAAGCAGATAGCGGTACTAACCTGGACGATGATGCGGGTTTGCAGGATCCTTTTAGTTCTGTACAAGATCCTGATCCGTTCGCGGATAAAAAGTCTAGAGATGGTTCTGACTCCGGCTCTGATTCCGATGATGGCTGGCAAGAGATGCCTGCCATATCATCATTCAATATATACAACAATAAAGGTGAACTAGAGCTGACGTCCAAGGTAAGAGACCCAGAGCTCCCCCTTAACACTACTACTACAGTTCTCTCCGCAAAGAACTCAAAAAATATAAACGATTCCAGATTCGATTATACGAAAATGGCGGCAGAACAGCAAGCTCAGCGATCTTATCGAACAAATAAGAGGACAGATTTCCTTTTCGACCATAAGGTTCTGAAGAAAAAACTGAATAATTCACAAAATTCCATTAGCCTAACCTCTTCCCCTTCGACTACATCATTGAATAATGACAACAATAACAACGACGATGGTGAAGATTCGTATGATGAATATGAAGACGATGTAGAACCGGTTAGTGACTTAGACCGTGATTCCCAGCTAAACATAACGAAAAACCTATTAAATGATATGGAGAAGTTTGCATATATAGGTGCAATAAATATTCTTGCAAACCAAATGTGTACAGATTTAGCCACGCTATGCCTTTGTATTGACATCAAATCCCACAAAAAATTAGCACATCGACTACAATTCACCCAAAAGGATACGGCTGCGTGGAAAACCGTGGTTTTATCAAGGCTATATGATCATTTAGGCATATCCTCAGAAGAAATCGCAATGATCGAGAAACTTTCCTTGCACAAGATCGAACTAGCAGATCTATGTAAGTGTTTGAAGACCACCCAAAGCATAGACAATCCATGGGAGGATTGTCCGGGCTATGATGAAAGTGTTCAAGATGAAACGATAAAAGAAGAGTCTTCCAAGGAACAAAATGACGCGACACTGCCCACCACGCCCAGGCAAGAACAACAAACTGAAAAATCGGAGGAGTCGAATGTTGAAGGATCTTCATCGCCTTTGAAGGTTTCATCAAAGGTACTCGACCCTGAGAATGTCAAAGATCAAGATAAACTAAATGTAGACGTGGCGTGGACCATTATATGTGACCTCTTCTTGATATGTTTACAGTCTTCCACCTATGATTCAAGATCAAGAACTTTGTTAATCAGTTTTGCTAAAGCCCTGAATATGACAAATCTAGAAATCTGTGAATTTGAAAGGCGTGTAACAGACTCCCTGGACATGGAGCAGTCGACAGAAGATCAGGTATGGGATGAGCAAAACCACATGAAGAATAGAAGAAAAAGTAAGAGAAGAAAGAAAATGGCATATGTGGCGCTGGCTATGGTAGGCGGTTCATTGATTCTTGGTTTAAGTGGTGGTTTATTAGCACCCGTCATAGGTGGTGGGATTGCAGCCGGTTTATCAACGATAGGGATCACCGGTGCCACAGGTTTTTTAACTGGGGTTGGTGGTACTGCTGTGGTTGCAGTATCAAGTACAGCTATTGGTGCCAACATTGGTGCTAGAGGTATGTCCAAGAGAATGGGAAGTGTGCGAACTTTTGAATTTAGGCCATTGCATAATAATAGAAGAGTTAATCTAATCTTAACCGTGTCAGGTTGGATGGTTGGTAACGAGGATGATGTCAGATTACCGTTTTCCACGGTGGATCCTGTTGAAGGTGATTTATATTCTTTGTATTGGGAACCAGAAATGCTGAAGTCCATCGGTCAAACCGTTAGTATTGTGGCCACTGAAATCTTTACTACATCACTTCAGCAAATTTTAGGTGCCACTGTTCTAACGGCACTGATCAGTTCCGTTCAATGGCCAATGGCCCTGTCGAAACTAGGTTACATCTTGGATAACCCTTGGAATGTCTCCCTGGATAGAGCTTGGTCTGCAGGCAAAATTCTCGCAGACACTTTGATTGCAAGAAATCTAGGCTCACGCCCGATTACGTTAATCGGTTTTTCGATAGGTGCGAGAGTTATTTTTTCTTGTTTAATTGAGTTATGCAAGAAAAGGGCTTTAGGTTTGATCGAAAATGTGTACCTTTTTGGTACGCCAGCTGTCATGAAAAGGGAACAGTTAGTCATGGCAAGATCTGTCGTTAGCGGGAGGTTCGTAAATGGCTATTCAGATAAGGATTGGTTTTTGGCGTACTTATTTCGAGCTGCTGCAGGTGGATTTAGTGCTGTTATGGGAATATCAACCATAGAAGATGTTGAAGGTTTCGAGAATGTCAATTGTACCGAATTAGTTGACGGTCACCTAAATTATCGTAAAAATATGCCCAAATTAATGAAGAAAATCGGTATTGCTGTTTTAAGTGAAGATTTTATTGAAATCGAAGAAATGATGAACCCAGAAGAAGTCAAGAGACAAAGAAAACTGGTAAGCGATGTCGATGCAGCGCAAAAGAAATTAAACGAAAGGAAAAAGCACAATAGCTGGGTGCCGAAATGGCTAAAACCCAAAAAATCTAAATGGAAGGTTATGGTCGAAGAAGCTGTCGAAGAAGGAAGAGATATGCAAGACCTGCCAGAAACAGATGCCAACAATAATGAAAGCGAAACCCAAGATGAGAATACAAAGCCAAAACGTAAAGATGCCGCCCTTGTCGATCATGGGGCATTAATGCATGAATTAGAGCTTATAAAACAGGCAATGCGTGAAGACGAATCAAAGAAAAAGAATCTGCCAGCTGAAGACACGAATGGAGCGGAAGCTTCAACTGAATCTTTAGACGAAACCCAGCTCAGACCACCATCAACACCAAGAATAAATCCACCACAGAGTCCTAATCATTTTCAATTATTAAGCGCTGGAAGAACCATTCTCCCGGAGGATGATGAAATGAATTCTCGAGAAAAAAGAAGGATGGAATTTTCTTTTCCAGATGATATATAGCTGTTTTTCTCTTTTTCTATACCTCGGTCGTTAAACATGCATATGTAAAGTAAACAGGACCCTTATCCAAATGTAACAATATTTAATATAGAAACGATATAAATGTTTTTTTCTGTTTTCAGAGTTTTCTGAAATACTCCCAAATGTGAACCAAATGTAAAATCTTGAAATGAAAATAGAGCTTTATCCTCAAAAGTAAAAGCATCCAATATGCTGATAGCAAAAACAGGTATTATTTATATGGGCTCAGGGATATTAAAGAAGGGTTATTTACTCCATGAAACAATTATACTAAAAAACTACTACAAAAACACAATAAATTAATGGAACAAACACATGTTGTAGAAAACATATAGGTAAGTAAACTACCTTCCAGTAAAGAAGGGCATGATTGCTATGCATAAACGCGAATTTATTTTCACTTTTCCTTTCCAAGACAAAAAAAATGTTTTTTACTTTTTTCTCTTTATCTTTTATCTTTTTTTTGTAATATTTATATTTATAAATGCATCTCATCTGAATCACTCAGAATTGTATGCTCTTCATCCTCTTGCGATTTTTTCAATGCATACTTGGCAACTAATCTTTTCAATTCATCAAGATTTACTGGTTTTTCTAAAACATCATCGAAAGCTTTACTAGCTATTGCTTCTTGAAAGTAATTTGTAATGGACACAATTGGTGTCGTCGAATTAACACCATTTGTTTGCTTAAGCAGTTGAACAATGTCGATTGCACCAAGCTTTGGGAGTTTTAAGGCTGTCATAATTAAATCAAAACTTACACCGCTGGTGGCTCTACTAACTAGTTCATCACCAGCACCAACGCTAACGACAGTACAACCCAGATTTTCTAGGTCTTTAGCAACACGGTACCTATGGATCGGAATAGGTTCACAGACAAGAACATCCATATGATATCCAATCTCGGAAGTACTGGAGCTTTTACGGCCACTACGCCTTCTGTGTCTTAAAGAATTGACTCTTGAAATAGCTTGTAATCTATCACTTTCCTCTGCAGACAAATCACTGGAATTAGTTCGTTGTGAAAAACTTTTTGATAGAACTCGCTGCCTTGAAATATATGAATTTGGTATCGTACTGTTAGCGGGAGATAATGGCGATTTGAATTTAGTCATCGTAGGCGAATCCGAACTACTTGCAGTTGCTTGTTGACCATCTCCAATTATACTCCCCTTCCTCGACAACGTTGATGAATCAATACTAATGCTTCGTTCAGGAGAATATGATCTGGTAGAAAATGAATCTGATCTCAAAAAAGTTTTGGGGAAAGAGCTAAATGTTGAAGGAGAACCCGATATTGTGGGTTTGTGTACTTTCATTTTACTACTTGGTGTGTTATTCGAAGCAATACTCCCTACGGTTGATACGGAACCATCCGAAAACGATCCCATCAAAGACGCAGAAGAAGTTCGCCTATGCACTCCAGGTTGTTCAGAAAAATGTTCACTTTTCAGCCTATTAATGGCATCTTTATTGGCTTTGTCTAAAGCAGACAGATTTCTGAAATTGAAAGACCCAAACTCTGTTTGTGAATCATTCAACTTGCTCGATCTGCGGTCCCTCATATGTGGCGGTATGGCCAACGATAAGTTCTTCAGATTGGGGGAATTTTTGGCACTAACTGTAGTCGTACCTGTTCCACTCGGTGTGAGATATCCAGCTTCTTGCGGTACTGATTCCAATACAGAAGCAATACTCAATTTATTAACTGGGGTATGTGTACTAAAATCATGAACACTACTATTGGAATTGTTTGTGCTTCTATTAGTGGTATTACTCATCGATAGTCTCCGGGATAACATATTCTTATGATTCAATGGCAGCGAGAGGTTGGCCGAAGATAGATCGGAGACATCGGTGTTGTTACTACTTCTATTGTAAATAATGTTTCCATTATCACTATCAATATCATCCCCAAAATCTTGCAGCTCGGCGCCTCTCAGGTCAAAATAATCTGTATCTTCTGGATTATCTATAGTAGGGACAAAAGAGGCTTCTTCATCGTAAATGTGATCCCAATCTACGTTTTTGAAATAAGGCTGATCTTTGATTTCTTGTATCCCATTAACGCCTAGTCTTTTGGAAGGATCAACAACTAGTAACTTCTGGATCAGGTCTTTTGCTTCTGGTGTTAAAAATTCTTCTTCTTCTTCTTGACTTTTGAATTCTGGCCATTGAATAACTCCTGATAGGATTTTTTTAAAAACAGCATCTGGCGTTTCTGCATGAAACGGAGGATAGCCTAGAAGCAATTCAAAAAAAATACAACCAACCGACCACCAGTCACATTGCTTATTATCTTCTCCTCTACCTTCAATGGTCTCGGGTGCCAAATAATCTGGAGTCCCGAAAAATTTTTTATTCTGTTTAGTGTCATCAGGATAGAACAAGGCCAAATCTGAAGGCGATGGTGACATAGAGGTGTTATTATTCGAATTGGTATTAGCATTAGTGGTTGTGGTTGCATCTAGAGATAATAAATCATTAGAGAGGAATTTGTTCTCATTCAGTGATTTTCTTCTCATGATATTGTTAGTATTCGAATTTTGAAGACTTGGTAAAGGAGGGGTACTAGAACGTGAAATGTCAAGCAGAGAGAATGACAATTGAGATTCGCTTCTTCTTAAAGACGCAGGAAGATCAAGATTTGAACTTCCGTGAGATTTGTCCTTCCCTCTGTAGTAAGAAGGATAAACAATAGTGTTTGAACTGGGTGTTGGTGTCATTGAGTGGGAATTGGAATTACTTGAATGTTCAGAGGGATCGTGTTGTTGGCCTAATGATGACTTCTTGCTTCTGTTGTTTGATTTGTGATCAGACGAGAAACTATCCGGGGTGGATAATTGTGAATGGTTGCTATTGTTAGCATTCATAGTAAAACTGCTTGCTTGGTGATCAATTGGTAAATTCGAACTAATGCTRAGGGACGACTTATGCGGGATAAACTTGTGACGCCGGATTAAACCAGCTCTCGATAAACCAAAATCTGTTAATTTTACATGACCTGCATTATCAATTAACAGATTTTCAGGTTTCAAATCATGATGAATGATTCCATTTCTGTGCATGTCATCCACACCAACAACAATTTCGGTCAAGTATTGTTTGGCCCATTGATCGGGCAAGTATCCCATCATCTTGATCAAGGTAGCTAAATCCCCACCAGGTAAATATTCCATCACCAAAAATAAGTTATCTTTATTTTGGAAACTAGCAAATAGTCTGGCAACGTACGGCTTGTCACTTTGTACCATCATGATGGCTCTTTCAGATTTGACATTTGTTACTTGGTTTTTGGCAATCATATCAGATTTCCTTAGAACCTTTATAGCAAAATAATCACCTGTAAGTTTTTTGCGTGCTAAATAAACACTACCGTAAGCACCTTTACTGATTGGCTTCAAAATGTCATAATCCCTAATGCTTGGTGTCGGTGATTTGACGGTTTGGTTTGTTGCCAATAAAAGTGGTGATAATGGCATATTTGGTGAAGTTAGCATTGTGTTGTTGATGCTATCTGTTCTAGCAAGATTGGAGGGATGCTGTTCTGGGGTTAAAAAATCCTTAGAGAATGTGAATGGGGAAGATATTGGCGATTTCTCTTGAATTAATTTGAAACTGTTTGTTTGTTGCATAGAATGGCTCGTTAAATTTCCGAATAATGGCGAACCCCGTCTTGGAGTCAACGAAATACTTGTCATTAGTTTGGGCAATACTGAGTTTGCAGAACTATTACCGTTGGATTTGATGCCTGTTGTGTTTGTTTGAGCAGATGATGTTACAGTGGTATCTGTGGAGGGGTGAGACTGAAGAGAGTCTTTGTCTCTTACAAAAAATTCATTCGTGCGGTCGTCGTTATTTACATGCGAGTATTCCATTTTTTGCCTTGGCGTTATGGATCTCGATCTTATTCCTAGTCTCGAAGAGGAGGAAGAGGATGGTCTGTCAACGTTAATTTTTCGAGACTCTGCTGTGTCATCTGCATTGTGTGGCTTCCTGCTACTAGCTCCGCTGCTGTTGGCGTTGGCGTTACGATCCTTATCAAAGGATATCGCGGATTCGATATTTGGGTTCGGTATGATGTCGGCATTCAAGTAGGCATCGGAGAACAGCCCGCCAGAATTGGTTTTCCTTTGAGGTTTGGGCAATTTCATAACGGTATCGGTGTACGTGGGGGGCGGTGGGGAAGACTGTCTAATGTCGTCGCTAGAGCCTATTCTGGTGGCTGCCGAGGGGAAAGGTATAAGATCCAAATGTGATTTGTAGGATGTATCAAAAGACGTGACTCGATTGTGTGGGGCCTGTATGGGAGTGGAGGAAGAATATATTAGAGTTTCTGTTTCCGGTTCCGGTTGTTGAGCCTGTGTGGGAGGGAGAGGAGAATGAAAGAGTGACGAGGACCTTATATTTATTGAGTGAGCTAAAGCGGCGTGCTTGTTGATTTCAATTTGTTCGCGAATCAACTGGACGACGTAATTGTTAACCTCGTTTTTGATCTTTAGAGAATAGGTCATTGCGTTGTCCAACCTCAAAACGGCATCCACTTTTTTCCGTGCCAGGTCCAAAGTATCGTGAATCAAAAGTGCTAGACCTGGGTCTTGATCATCATTGAGAAAAAACCTGGATTGCCATGACGTGACATTTTGAATATTGTGATTCGTTCTTGGTGAGAACTGAAAGTATGAATTCAAACTAACTGTGTCCTTTTGGACAGGAAATTGTTCCAGTAAAGCGTTGTTGTTATCTTGGGAGAATGATGAGACACTGTGGTAGAGATCTGGGACCATTTCGCTGGGGTTTATGTCTATAGAATCCTGGCAAAGTTCCCTCAGGGAGTCCAAGACCTGGTTCAGAAAGTTACTGGAGCGTACTTGGACCTGCGTGCCCTTATATTCGGAATCTTTGCTGAAATTGGTCAGGATGGCCAACTGTTCAATGAGGTTGTCGTGCAGCAGTTGTATCAGTGATTCTGTCCGATGCTCGCAAACACAACTTTGCGAATGGGTCTCCAGCCACCAGACGGGGACGAAATTTTCACAGACCCGGCAAAGTTCCATCTTGGGCAGGGGCAGGTTGAATTCGTCCGTGATCATTTCCAGCCGTATTCTTTTCAGGTATTGTATGAAGATCTTGGCGCCAAACCCGAGGGTCTTTACGAACTCCTCCGGAAGCTGGATGTCGATGTCGTTACAGTCGTCGGAGAGCTGGATGATCATGTCATCCTGTGCGTCTTCGTTGGCGTAGAAGTCGGACCAGTCGTTCGTACGGGGCTTAACTATCCACATGGTGTGGGAGGGCAATTGCGTGTGGCCATCCCTGATCAGGATGCCGCGGGCCTCCAGGGTCGTTGTGGCACTGCCCTCGCCGTCGGCAGCCGCGATATTGAACGTTATCATATAGCTGGTGTCGTCGTTCATAAGCAGCATTTCTGTTGCCGTTTTAAAGACGGCTTTATCTCGATCAGACCCGAGAATCAGGTCTGCGATGTAGGTGGCGGAAGAGCACTTGCTTCCGGCTGCCCCTATCAGCATCCTCCATTGCGGCGAGGCATACCGCACTTTTCCGTCCAGTTCGAGCTCCAGGATAGTACAAGGGTTCTTCTCAGTGGCTAGCTGTAGGTATTTTTCATAGTTGGAGGAAGTCAATGAACTTTGGTTCGAATTTGATGATATGGGGGAGAGCCTGTTGATGCCGAGTCCCTCCTGCGTGACCTGCGGTCCATCAGCGCTAATATTGGACATTGTATTTCCTGTACTAGCCTTATCTATTCTATCAAATGAGGCAAGAGAAAGACCAAAAAAAAAAAAA